>NW_022196902.1:25248287-25257699 GCF_008632895.1 Mastomys coucha
ATTCTGAACCTACGTTTATAGATCAGGCTGCTCTTGAACTCACAGAGTTCTACTTGCCTCTGCCTCCAGATTGCTAGGATTAAGGGTGTGCCCAACCACAATACCTTTTTCCTCAGCCAAAGGGAAGGATCTGTAATATGAAGCTAATAATCAAGACACAGAGTTAAAGACAGAATTCATTCAGAGATACCACTTGTATGGATGACTCTAAAATGCTCTAAATCAAGACAGTATGATAAAATTATAGAATTACTGTAAATTTCCGAATGTTATTTCTCCCACAGTAATATTCATTAAATACTCACTAAGCTGCTTAGTGTATTTTGAATTTAGGAATTTTTACAACACACTGAAGTAATAAAATGTGATATAGAAGAGCTAAGGCAATTAATGATATGGAATAAATGTCTTTCAAAATAGTCTTAAACTTGAAGCTCAGAACATACTTAGGAGAAAAAATATCACAGGCAAATATCATGAGGATTGACCAAGAGCAAACAGCTTGAGATATGTTCCCAAACTAAAAATTTACCAGCTTATCTGTCTCTAAATAATATAGCAATGATGCAGAACTTTAATTAAAATACATTTTGGAATGAAGTCAACATACAGAAGGCATAAATATATAGTGATTATGTTATAGACTAAAAGTACTGATAGACTGTTTAATGAAATGACATGACATCTATGACAAGCTCAGAAACCAATAAAAATTATCTTCTATCAGTGAATTTATAGTTTCCTGTTTATACTCTATTCATCAAAGTTGCACAGTTATTTCCTTGATAATTGGATATAATGTAAAATGCCAAGTACTTGACAGAAAACAAAAGATGGGGATTCCTGATATTACCTTGATTACAGTTTTGATTTTTGAGGACATACTGGTGAATTATTAAAGCATTAATGGTATCTGGAGGGTAGTAGTAGTAGTAGTAATAGTGAAGGGTAGAAGAAAAGATCATTTAGTAGAAATATATAGTGTCTAAGCTTTTACTTAAAGGGCATGGAAATTTTTCTCTGAAAAGAGCCAAGAATGTAGGCCGGCTAGTACCAGAAACCAGTTGACCACAAAGGCAGGATGTAAGACATCTAGGTGGTTCCAGGGAGCGGTCAACCACAAAGTGAATGACAATGATGATAAAACCACATTCTTGAGAATAATGAGTATGCAGGATGTTTTTCTCATGACCTTGACTCCTAACTAAATCATGGGTTGGGTCCCTCTGAAATTTTCCACTGTTTTTATGTTTTCTTGGTTACCCCCTTACTCCCCCTGGTTTGTGTTTTTTTCCTTTAAATACCCTACACTTCTTGTGCTCTGCCTTGAACTCCTCTACTTCTGCATGGGTTATGAGCTCGGCCCAGTGCACTGGCTTCCACCCGGAATAAACCTCCTGCTGTTTGCATCAAGATGGGTCTCTTGTGAGTCTTTGGGTGGCTGTGTTCTCCCATGACTTGAGAGAGGGTCTCCCCTCGTGGGGGTCTTTTAGTAGTAGTAGCAGTAATAGTAGTAATAGTAGAAGTAGTAATAGTGGTTCATGTTATGAACACCAGAGCTACTCTTGAGAAATATGCTCACAATTGAATTTTAAGTGCTAAATACATTGGTAACAGTCCACAAAATCCTTTGGTTGATCTAGGCCATTTTTTTGTACACATACAAAAAACTAAAAAGCCTTTTGTTGGAAGAGATAGGAAGTAACAGTTATTAGGTTGTGCTTTATCAAACAACCAACCAAACAAACAAAAATTAATCTGAAGACCCCCAGAATGAATAAAATAAATATAGCTCTAAAAATTAAATGCTAAAATTATTTTCACTGTAAGTAATGAAAATACTGACTCTCATCAAGGACATAGAAATATTTTAAGAAATTATATTTTCAGATAAACCTCAGCATATTTTTTGTATTATGCCATTTCTTTGAATTAACTGTGTTACTTTTGAATAATATTTATTTCAGTTAAGACATTCCAAATAGAATTGCTGAAGCATCCAACTTATTAACCTTGGATTCCTATCTTTGTAATTGTAGGTCAGGACAAATTGATATATGCTATGAGTTTAATTGTTGGATTTTAAAGAGTGGTTCACAATTACTTCGAGAACCTAACAACTTTTATGAAGTCGTGGGTGTTAATAACCTTGATAATTTCAAGACTGTTGACATTCCCAAAGAACTGACATAGGATTTCCTCAAGTTGCTCCAATTTGTTATATCTTATTCCATCAAGTTCAGTGCATACCCATGGCTTTTCCAAGCATAAGTTTCTCAATCCTATCATTGAGATTTGTGCCCTCCCTCAAGCTGGGAGCAGGCTGATTCCAACCTTGCTCTGCCACACCTAGGGTAGAGCATTCCAACCTATGTGAAGTCTATTGTTCTGTCACATCTGCAGCTTCCTACATGGAGCCACCACCTGCTGAGCTGATGAGCCAGTCTTCCTGACCAGCTCCTGGACAAGACAACAAGATGCTAATGAGGCTACTACATGATCCTGTCATAGTAGAGGCATGGGTTTCTCCCCTTTATAAACCAAGAATCTTTTTGGTTTTTTGTTTGTTTGTTTTGAGACAGGGTTTCTCTATATAGCTCTGGCTGTCCTGGAACTCACTCTGTAGACTAGGCTGGCCTCAGAAATCCACCTGCCTCTGTCCCCCAAGTGCTGGGATTAAAGGCATGCTCCACCACTGCCAGGCAAAGCCAGACTCTTAAGTAAGCATGGGGCCTTGATCAGAAATTTTGCCTTGGTCTTATACTTTTCTCACCCTCCTACCCATTCAGCCCCATCTTTTCTCTCAGGAACCCAGTAACGTGTGGCCAAATCTTTTCTAACAAAATCTCTAACCAAATCTTTTCTTGGATTTTTTTCCTTTCTTAACTTTTGTCTCCTATTTCAACCTTCACTCTTTCACTTCATGGTTCTTTTATTTACGAAAAACTTTCTCTCTGCTCCATTTTTGCCCCTGCATTTCTTAGAGAGGAACAATGACCTAACCAATTTGGGATCCATTCCCATGGGCAGGCACCAAACCCAGATATTATTACTGATGCCATGTTGTACTTGCAGACAGGAGCTTAGCATGGCTGTCTTCTGAGAGGATCAATCGGGAGCTGACTGAGACAGATGCAGATACACACAGCCAACCATTGGACCAAGGTCTGGGACTCCTATGGGAGAGTTGGGGAAGGATTGAGGAGCTGAAGGGATGGCAACCCCATAGAAAGGCCAACAGTGTCAACTAACTTAGACCTGGGAGCTCCCAGAGACTAAGCTACCAATCTAAAAGCATACATGGACTGGTCTGAGGCTCCTGGTACATATGTAGCAGAGGATGGAGTGCCTTGTCTGTCCCCAGTGGGAGAGGATGCACCTATTCCTGTAGAGTCTTGAGGCTCCAGAGAAGGGCAATGCCCATAGGAGGCACATTCTCAGAGGTAAAGGAGAGGGGGGCAACATTTGGGATGTATTAAATAAAATAAATATTTTTTTAAAAGAAAAACTCTCTGAATAAATTGCTATAAATTATTCAATTGTAATATATAGTCACCTACTGCATATCATTAAATACTACTATTATAATAAAAATAAGATGTTTATAGATAGAAAGAAATTTTTTATTTACTGCTGGTTTATAAGACTACTTGTTGGATATAATTACAGCAAGTAATTTTAGGAGATTAATTTTTCTACTCTATAAATCTAATTTTAGCTTATTGCTCAGGGTTAGCTGTGCTATAAGTACATCCTTAAATGTACTGGAAAAGTTTCTAATGTCCAGCCTAACTTCACACATGGCACACTTCACTTTTCAAATCTTCTTGTCTCCAACTGAAATATGTATTATTTCACAGCACTAATTATACTGTTTCCTAAATCACATGACCTTCTTTCATGAATCTCCTTGCTTTTTATGCCAGTTTAATATCTGTTTCTGTGACAATTATATTTTCCTGTTTACCAATAGACATGTCTAAGTTTGTATTTTGAATTTATTCTTTCTGGAGATACAAGATTCCTTTTTGAGAATATTCATGTGAACTATCCAAATCTCCTTACCTTTAAATTACAGAATTGTGTTTACAAGTACCTTATAGATATTTCTGTATAAACTGCCTTTTGTAAATTGAAAATATTCAAAACCAAATTTATAAACAGACTAAACATTTATATTTATAACAGATTATTATAATAGGCTACGTTTCAGTAGAGTACTCAAAAACCTCATCATTTCCCAAAGGAACTTCACTGATTTTGTTGATTCTTCTTGACAAATTCCTCATCAGATTTTAAGCATTCAATTGCTCATTTTTCATTTCACACATAACTTTACAAGCCTGTATTTTAAGGATCACCAACAGATAATCTCAACATAGGTATCTTCACAAAGCATTCTGTTACTATATTGTTCATCATTATCCAAATATTTAATGTTATTTTATTGCTCATTACTTTCTCCCTAGGGGTCAAGATCTCTCAATAAGTTTATGAAGATGTTAACTAAGTCCCATCTGGGTTACCTTAGGAACAACTTTGCCTAACCCTGAACTGGTACCAAAGTTTTCTAATAAATTTAGGGAGCACCATACAGGTCATATCCATTTTCCTGTGGTTTGAGAAATGCTGCAACATATTTCAACTCCATCCTTTCTTTCCATACTTGTCTTATTCCTCATCCCCAGTCATCATTCAAGAAATGTGATCTGTTGATCACTGAAAAGCTCACTTCTACTTTATGAAAATCTACTCCCATGTTTTTTCCCATATTGGAAAATCAATAGCCCTTTGTACCACCATTGCCCTTCTATCTAAAGCAATGCCTTTATCCATCCACCAATAAGTATTCCTGAATTGCATTGACATATTATGAGCACATGTGAAATATTTTCCTTACTTGCACTGTTTTCTACTCTGGAAATATGATAATTCTGTAAGTCGTATAGAGAGATAGTCAGTTGTACATACCCTATAGTGCATACCACAATGCCTTGAATATAACATAGTTTTAATAACTTTGGAAGATACATGGAATTATTAGAAATGATTCACTTATTTAGATAAACTACTAAATTAAATATACCAAAATATATTGTCTTTACTCTCTGCATTCTTAGAGATGTGATAAGAGAAAAATAACAATTTTCCTAGAAAGAAATTGACAGTTCTATATTTTCAGCGTTTTTTAGTTTATAAACTTTAGTGCATATTGGTATTGCAGTCTGGGCCATATCTACTAAGAAAAGGTGATATCTTAATTTAAAATCTCATCATCAGGGCTAGAGAGTTGACCACTGACTGTTCTTCTAGAGGTCCCAAGTACTGTTCTCAGTAAGTGCATAGTGGCTCACAACCATCCATAATCAGATATGATGTCCTATTCTGTCATGCAGGCATACATGCAAATAAAACACTCAAATACCTAAATAAACACTATAATATTTAAAAAATAAAATAAAATATCATCTCCATTCAAAATGTACAATATTTCTTTTATATAAAAATTAAAATGGCCATTATTTTGTTACAACTTATTCAAATTTTCACCTTTTTAAATAATGAACATGGTAAACAAACTAATTCTTACAAAAGCATTAATAATAATAAAATGAGTTTTCCGTGTGTGTGTGTGCATATATGGGCTTGAAAATGTAAGGCAGGAGGTCTATTTTGATTGTTTTGCCTCAAGCACCATCAAGTAACTTTTTTTCCTTCTTTTTGCCTTCCTTCCTTCCTTCCTCTCCCTTCCTTTCTTCCTTTGTTCCTTTCTTCCTTCCTTCCTTCCTTCCTTCATTCTTCTCTTCCTTCTATCCTTCCTCTTCCTTCCTTCCTTTCTTCCTTTCTTCCTTCCTTCCTTCCTTCCTTCTTTCTTTCTTCATTTATTTGGAAACAGTTTTTTACTCTCACAGAGTTCAGCTAGCCCTAGGTGTTTGCCTGTTTCTGCCATCCCTTTTCTGGAATTAAAAGCATGAACCACTACTTCTATCTTTTTTTCTGTGTCTTTTCTGGGAATAACACTCATGTCTTCAAGCAAGCATAGTATAGGCACTTTGACAACTGAGTATCCTTTCAACCCTATAGCTTCCTTTAATGCATTTATTGATTTTATGGGTATGGATAATTCATATAATCTTCATATTTATTATTCTTTGGAGATATGTGAATCCTGATTCCTGTGTGTGTGTGTGTCTGTATGCTAGAAAGACAGATATTTTCTATGCCATGAGAGGTAAATCCTAAGACAGCAGTAAGTTATTCATGAGGACTAAGCCAGTATGCTTTCCTTAAAATGGGAGGAAAGAGAAAGCACATGGTTTTGACCTTCAAGGTTTCTAAGCCTGTGAAAGCTAAAGTACTTTTTAATAGCATGGAAATTGAGAAACTGAAGAGCATAGAACAAAACAGACTCTGCCCTTTAAGCTTTGGATAGAAAGTAGGAGACAGATGGGAAATTCCATTGTGTACTTTCTCCACCACCTGTCCCCATCTGAATGGGAGCCAGTGTTATAACTACACCTTTATGAAGTTGCTTGGTGGAAATATTGGCATTAATTGGGAAGCCACTTCTCTTGAAGTTAATGCAACATTCAGCTTACCAAAAGTACAAAAAGACAAGTTTACTTCTTTTTTTTGTTTTTGTTTTTTTTAATGCTAACAAATGGATTTATTATTTTTTATGCATTCAATAACAATAACTGTTACATTTTTCTTCCCATTTTCTAGAAACATCTTGGGTGGCCTGGATCTTAAATACAGGACCCATTATCTTCCTTGCATTGAGTATATGGTTCTAGAAAAATCTTTCTACAGAATAAATACTAGGAAAATTCACTAACACAAAAATCAGGGACTTTTAAGTAGCTAGCATAATGTGGAGTATGTGCTATATATCTCCGACTCAACTCCACATTCAGCAGATTACTTACAATTCTGGACATAATATGAACACCATCTAAATAGTATTCACATTACATTTTTAATTTCTTATGCTTACTTATTTCTTTGTTGTCATATCCTAATTTAACAAAAAATTTATTTTGGTCCATAGTAAAATTCTGTTGACATGCTTAACTAACCACAATCACTTGTCCTCAGTTGTCACATATCTTACTTAGCCACACTTTCTGACTCCTAACAGTAACTCTCATATCAGAATTTAATTTTCAACAAATTTGCGCAGACTCTGAGTTCTAGGATTATACTTCCTACTAGACACCAGTCACACAGAAATATAATGCTTTTGAAATATCCTTTTTCCAAGCCAAGAGATGCTGTGATTACAATAAACATACCACTACTCAATAAATTTCTAAGAAACATTTCATTAAACACTTTTTTAACCAAACACACTCTGAAAGACACCTATTTTGGATACTTTGAGTTAGATGGAATGCATAGTTATTAACTTCATGTTTCTACTTTTTTTGGAGGGAAAACTGGTTGTAATGCATTTTTCATTGTATTTTATTTATTTACATTTCAACACTTTCCTGGTTTCCCTCTGGAACCCCCCTATCCCATGCCCCCTCCCCATGCTTCTATGAGGTGCTCCCCTACCCACCCAACCCAAGTACCCACTTCTGCCTCCCCATTCTGCCATTCCTCTACACTGAGGCATCAAGCCTTCACAGGATCAAGAGCCTCTCTTCCCATTGATGCCTGACAAGGTCATCCTCTGCTACATACTCAGCTGGGGCCATCCATGTGTTGCTCCATGTGTATTCCTTGGTTGATTGTTTAGTCCCTGGGCGCTCTGGAGCATCTGGTTGGTTGATATTGTTGTTCTTATATGGGATTGCAAACCCCTTCAGCTCCTTCAGTCTTTTCTCTAAATCTTTCATTGGAGACCCTGTGCTCAGTCCAATGGCTGCCTGTGAGCATCCACCTCTGAATTTGTCAGGCTCTGGCAGAGCCTCTCAGAC
Source organism: Mastomys coucha (assembly GCF_008632895.1). Lineage (NCBI taxonomy): Eukaryota > Metazoa > Chordata > Mammalia > Rodentia > Muridae > Mastomys > Mastomys coucha. Next base: position 25,256,213 of record NW_022196902.1, read on the forward strand.
AACAGCTACATCAGGCTCCTGTCAGCACGCACTTCTTGGCATTTGCAATAGTGTTTGGGTTTGGTGATGGCTCTGGATGGCCTTTCCTTCAGTCTCTGCTTCACACTTTGTCTCTGTATGTCCTTTAGACAGGATCAATTCTGGATTAAAAATTTTTGGTCAGTGGGTGGCCCCCTCCCCCAACTGGGAGCCTTGCCTTGCCTAACCTCTCGATATTGTCTCTACACGTTCTACATCCCCTTTTTTTGGGTATTTCAGCTAATCTCATCCTCTGTTGGGTTCTGGGAAGCCTCTTGTTTTCCTGACATATGGGACTTGCTGGTGGCTAATCCCAATTTCCCATCCCACATTGCTATATATTTCTGTTCAAATTCCTGACCCTCTGTATATCATTCCCATCTCCTGATGAAAAGTTGGCAAGTAACACTATTAATTCCACAAAGAAAATATAAAATATTTATAATTTTTGATAGGATTTAGAGTTCATTAGACCAAAGACTGGAGCCAATTTTAAAGTTTGTAAGTACACATGATTAGAGAAAATATAGGGCAACTATTTCCCAAAGAAAAAGACAATACTGGTTTTAAAATGTAATAAGATTGAATATGATGTAGTTATCTGACTAAAGTTTAGTAAGTATACACAGAAACATATGTAAAATAATGGAGTAGCTATAAGGCTGAGGTTATACGGTACAATAAATTAAACAGAAAAAAGTATCATCCAACAAAATGCTATTATTTCTAAGTACACAGTTAAGTGTCATTGTTTGTATATGCTAGGCCCAGGGAATATCACAATTAGAAGGTGTAGCCTTTTTGGAGTAGGTGTGTCACTGTGGGTGTGGACTTTAAGACCCTTATCCTAGCTGCCTGGAAGCCAGAATTCTAGTGGTAGCCTTTAGATGAAGATGTAGAACTCTCAGCTCCTCGCACACCATGCCTGCCTTGATTCTGCCATGTTCCTGCCTTTATGATAACGGACTGAATCTCTGAATCTGTAAGCTAACCCCAATTAAATTGTTGTCCTTTATAAGACTTGCCTTGCTCATGATATCTGTTCAAAGCAATAAAATCCTAACTAAGACAGTATGTGTGATAGAACCTAATATTTGCTAATGCACTTATAATTGAATTGCTTAATTGTTTCATTTAAAATTATTCTCTCTCACCAGATATGATAAGGGGATAATTTACCTGAATATGCATGTAGTCAGCATGGTTTCTCTCAAAAATTGATGTTTGACTTTTGCTAATATTTAATTAAATTAATTGCTACAAAATAATTGAACAAACTAAGACTTGAGCAATTAGGTGTCATGCCGGGGCTATATGATGCTCAAAAGACAGAAGTTATTAGACAAACTGATTTTTAAAAATTAAATCTGTATACTTCCAAGAGGAAACAAGGAAGAATACTAAAGTGAGATTGGCCTGATAAATATCTTGATTTTACAGCCTTGATCTAAAATCTGGAAAAAAAAAAA
>NW_022196902.1:25257772-25263084 GCF_008632895.1 Mastomys coucha
AAAAAAAAAAAAAAAAAAACTTGTATTGGTTAATAATTACGGAAACAGTTTAAATAAACACAAGTGAAACATCTTGAAGACTCAATGTTCATACCATCTAATGACCGAGGATAACTCTTACACATAATTCACAGCAAGTTTAAAGAGTTTTATCTAGGTTGTTGTACAATTTTCAAAGACTCCTATCTTTTTCCCCAAGCATTTAGAGAAGAAGCCACCTTCTACTCCGTGGTCTATTTCAGCGTTTGCTCCTGTACACATGCGGTTCTGTTGTTTGTTTGCTCCTGTACACATGCGGTTCTGTTGTTTGCTCCTGTACACATGCGGTTCTGTTGTTTGCTCCTGTACACATGCGGTTCTGTTGTTTGCTCCTGTACACATGCGGTTCTGTGAACCACATAAGAAAGGTGAGGAAACATAGCTCATGTGCAAAGACAAGAAAGGGAGGATGGGCAGCACTAAGCTTTCACTCATTTCTTCTGAGTGTATCGTAAACTTACTACCTTCAAATACTTCCACAGTGGGTAAGCTAATATGGGCAACAGAGTAATGTATTCTATTTAACACCCAGTGATTAGGTATCTTTTTTAAAAATTGAGTATACTAGGACTTACAGGCAGTCTCAACCGTGCCCTAACCCTAAATAGCTATGGTTTGTCTAATAATATAATATAGAACTATAAAATAGTAAATGGCACCACATTTTTTTACTTTATATTTTACTTGCAAGTTTTATATGTGTGTGTATATCTATATGTATATATAGATATATATAATGTTGTTCTTCAAGAATAAACATTTTTCAAGATACCATTTAATGTTTAAACCATTTATTGGATATTAAAAGTTAATTTTGCTGAGCCAGAAAAAAAAACTTGCAATATATTCTAAACATAAAGAGAAGCCTGAAGGAATTTACTTTCTAGAAAGCAGGGATACACATTCCATGGATTGGCTGGGCTTACACAGATTTACGGAGCACCATGGCACCACGAGATGGATTATAGCACATGAAAACGAGGTGATAGGCACTAACTAACATGATCTGTTATTCAGTTTTCTGTCTCTGCTACAAAACCTGACACAGACTACATATGATTTAAAGAAAGATTTATTTGGGCTTGTGGTTCTAGAAGTTAAAAATGAAAGATGAAGATTTATTTATTTGATTTTACAAGGAGGAAAGAATGCATGGTCAGGGGAGCCTTGAGTGTATGTATAAACAGGCGATTAACATTAAGATGGTCAAATTGAGGGACAAGGTATAAAGGAAAAATGGCAGTCTTCCTCCATTCAGGCTTAGAATGGAAATGCCTTCATCTGCTTCAAGTATAATTATTTACCAGTGACTGATCGGTATGTGTAAAAACTCAATGGCAATGTCTTTTCCAGAATGCTTGTGGCCTGAGACTACCCACCTACAGAAACTTTCTATAGAGCCTAGATAACCCCTACCTATGTACATAACCAACATACAGAGGTTTCAGGATGCTGCATAATCAGAGCCACTCCATCAGAGAACTCACAACCTTCATGATACCTGGTTTTCTCTACTTGTGTCTATGTGTCTGCCTTTCTTCATTCCTTTTGCCCCTGACCACAGTCAGGTTTTTCAGACCCCTTAAACATGTGATACATGCCTAGAGCATGTACCAGAACAGGCTGTCACATCTCAAGGCAGGACACAGAGAAAGAGAAGCAGAGCCTACCCTCCAATCAGCAAAATTCCTCCAAAGACCTAAGAGCCTTCTACTGTATCTAATCTTCTTCTTAAATGTCAGCAGCATCTGCTAATGCCACCATTCTCTAATCTAAGTCTTTACAAAAGGAATACCAAGGGAAACTCATTCAAACCCTAGGTGTTGTTTGGTCTAATATACTTCTTAGGCCTCACTACAAAATGAGTAGTATACCCTGAAAAAAATCATATATAGAAACTCTGTCTCTGAGTTTGATAGCACTGGGTAATATTTGAAGAAGTGCATTTGAGTGGAATGTCATGAGCTTGAGCTATTACAAAGTACTGAAAGACTCAGAAACAACAGACACTTATTTCTTAGTGTTCCTTAGGTGGAAATTCATGAGTCAGGATACCAGTAAGGTCTGCTCATTCATTTTCAGTCTGAAACTACCAATATTCTTTCACATTTTTTTTTAAAAAAATCACAGTGTTTTAGTTAGGGGTTCTATTGCTTTGACTAAATGTCATGATCAAAAGACAAATGTGGAGGATAGGGTTTATTTGCTTTGAACTTCCAGATCATAGCCCATCACTGGTGGAAGTCAGAACAGGAAGTCAAGCAGAGCTGGAACCTAGAGGTAGGAGTTGAGGTAGAAGCCATGGGGGGTGGGGATTTGCTCCTAACTAGATAGCTCAGCCTAGTTTCTTATAGGTCCCAGTACCACAAGCCCAGGGGACAGCACCACCCATCATGGTCTGGGCCCTCCAATATTAACCACTAATTAAGAAAATGCCTTGTAGATGGGAGTCATGGAGGCATTTCTTCAACTGAGGCTCCTTCCTCTCTCCTGACTCTAGTATGTATCTCTCTCTCTCTCTCTCTCTCTCTCTCTCTCTCTCTCTCTCTCTCTCTCTCTCTCTCTCTCTCGCACACACACACACACACACACACACACAAAGTTGATCAACAAGTACACAAATAAGAGAGATAGTTTTGCTTTCAGTTCTCCCATTTTTAGGACACAAATTTCATGTATGAGGCCTTTACATACATGTACTGATTTTTTTAAATTTATTTAAGCTATCACTCAGAATACTATCAGTTTTGCCAGTATATGGATTTTGAGGCAAAAAAAAAGATTCGCTGCTTTGCAGACATTAGTATGATCATGAAGTTAGAGATTCTATGAAGAAATGGTGCCTTTATTTAAAAAATATAAACAAACAAAAAAATGAAGAGAGGGTGGAGAATTCATTTTCCCCTACAAAGCTGAAGACACAGACAGTTTAAAATCAGTAAGCCAGGAAGAAATTTCTCACTATCATGCAACCAAATCAACAATTTACATAGGAATTTCTAGCATGTAATACTGTGACACATATGTGTCTGGTACTGATGCCACTCATATTATCATTGAAGCCTACACTGTCTGAAACAGAGCTATTGGTCTCTCTGCACCACAGGATTGCTTGTGTGTTCTGTGTTGGCACAAAAATGTACAGCCCCTTAAGTATTAGGCATTTCCTCTGTGAAGTAAGAAGACATACCAAGTCTGAGGTTGCTCAATAGAGAGCTGTATTAGGGAACGTGTGTCGTAAACTGAATCTATCTAAATTTTTCAATGCTTATGAAAGCTGCTACAAATTAAATTTGTGGCATTTCTGGAAACTGGATAGGCTATGATGACTTACTAATATTGAACTAGGCTAAGACTAAAATTAAGGCATTAATACTAAAACCATTCTTTTCTGCTAAGTATATTTGGGTCTGAATATATTCTAAATTTTCTACAAGAAAGAACAAATTATAAATTATAATAATTTAAAATTAAATTACAGAAATCATGTGAAATTGAAATCTCTGGAGAAAATGCATTTAGTGTAAATGCCGGGTATCAATTATTAGACAGCTATATGATCACAAACCAGTGCAAAAAAAAAAAAAACTGTAGATCTACATAACAACAAATGGAGAGAAAATAAGTCTATGATCAATATGAAGAAGACTCAGAAATGAATGATCAAATTTCTCAGAGGAAATTAAATTCTCTTAAAATGTTTGAGCTCGGGTCCCAAGACTGAACGTATGGTTAAAGTATTCCTTTACTTTCTGTCTTTTTCCTTAACCTTTTTGGCCTTCAGGAGAATATTAACGGTGAACCTTCCAAATTTAAAGAGACACTTCTGACAAAGAGCAAAAAATCCAAGAACATAAATGTGTCATTTCAGCTGCTTTGCCGGTGAAATACAGGCTATAGGTGCTCTATTCTGACTTCTCACAGGGTCATTGGGATAACTCAAAGAAATTGGTGACGCACTTCCCACAACAAGGCTCCTGCTTGTAAGTGCTAAATTCATCATAGGTAGCAACACAATAAATAAAATGGAAATAGCTCATAATACTCTTCTGAAAATTGATTCTGGCAACTTAATAGTGCAACTGAATACAATTCTTATTTGTTAAAAGCAGATACTGTACGTACTTGTGGTAAATGAAGTAGAGAGTGAGTGACTCTTAGCTTTCTTAAAATCTACATAACAATTAACATATTTTATTAAATGAAATGCCTGGGCGTTTTAGAGTGAGAAATTATAATGAAAAAATAGAAAAAAAGAGGGAAGAAAGGGGGCAAAAAATTAGAAATAATCAAAAATCCAAAACAATGAAATGGGAATTAGAGATGACCCAGTTGTCTGCTGTAGAGACAATGTGTTGTCTATTTTTAATGATTTAACTACAGACATGTTGCAAGGAACTTGGGTACTGAAAATCTTGAAGAAGAACTACATACTTATACATTATATACATTATAGCATATTAATAGTTGAAAAGCCTGCTGGGAATAAAATGTGTTCCTTGAAAAATTGTGCATTAAATAAATATTGTGCCAAATTCCACTTAGTACTCAAATACATCTATGTCTTGGGCTCTCTTAAATCTTATCAATATATGTATCCATAAATACTGTAACCTTAAAAGATACCAGTGGTCAATATCATATAAAAACAATAAATCACACCTTAAAATGCAGCCACTGATTATTTAAGTTTTCCTTGAAAAAAAAAAAAAGCGTTGCAAACCTATCACAGTGTTTAAGATTCTGCCTCTAATAGAATTAAGAGTGGTTATTTCCTGTCATACCTAACTTGACATTTGATACTTTTAATTATCTCATCATATCCTCGGGTCTTTGAATACTTCATACTGAACAGAAGTAATGAAGAAACAAGAACACCTTTTCTTTCTTTAATGAAAGACCTGTGCTGCAGTGGCCTGTGTACACAGCATTGCAGGCTTGCCTCCTATGTACATACCAAAGTCCTTAGTGGAAAGGGTTATAGTGGATGTGGAGTTTGGACTGTGAGCTATAATTCTTCCTCTGTTTCAGAATCTGTACAAGATTCTCAGCAAAAGTAGAACAAATCACCTATCCAAATACTGAACCCTTATATAGTTTTGTTCTTCTTTTACAAATTTTTAAATGAGCAATTAAATCTGCATTTTCTAATTTATATAACATTATATACTGTTTTTTTTTCTTTTTCTTTTTTTGGGGGGTCCCTTTTTATTAGATATTTTCTTTATTTACATGTAAATTTCTCCTTTCACAGTTTCCCCTCCAAAAAACAA
>NW_022196902.1:25264070-25268525 GCF_008632895.1 Mastomys coucha
TTTTTTTTTTTTTTACTTCTAATAATTTTTCTGATAATCGCAAGCATTGTAATGTCATGGAATTTCCCCATTACAGCTTATTAAAAGAAGTAATTTATTTCCTAATCCTTAAGCTAAATGAAACTGATTAACAATTCAAAAAGATTATGTTTTGGACTGGTAAAGATATCATAGGGTAATAAAGTCCTGAGAGTACTCATTTAGGAATGGGGACAGATAATCAAATTAAGTAGGAAAGATATTCTCATTCTTCAGAGAGAGTTAGGGAGTGTCTCAACATACAACTCATAACAACTAGGATAGAAATGTCTGTAATTACAAATATAGAATTCATTTTTGGCTTCTATTTTATAGTGTACCAAAAGTTCTATTTTTCTTTCATGGAAAAGTCTAACCTATTACTAATAAGTGTTCTCAACACTTATGAATATTCAAGAAAAATTTTATCACAACATGGAAGTGGCAGGTGTGATATCAGCTCTATGCTTTCTGAGGAGGCAGCTTAAGACAAAGACATCTATATATAATGTCCAATACACACACATGCAGACACAAAGACATAAATAAATAATGACTCATGAAATGGGTACAGCTGCAGGACATGAACTTAACCTATGGAAAAATTTGCCCTTTTACCTACTGTGCTGACTGTGGACTTTGAGTGTACCCTTTTTGTTTTAGTAAATAGCTTATAAACTCAAACCAGCCTTTATTCTTGTTCAAAGAAAGACTTCTTAATTCAATATACCTAGTGATTACAGACTCTAGAAAGAAATTGTTTAACAATACATATCTGTAGCAGTCTCAAAGTTTAAACTATATCAGGAGAGTAAAAGCTGCAAAGCTTCTACCAACCCCAGAGATCAATATATTAGGAAAAAATTTCATATAAGAAAATAATATGATATAATGTTTCTAAAGTTCTTTAAGCAAACCTTAATTAAATAATTATTCTACACTCAGAGAAAAGATATGCAGGGACAATTTATGTGGATACCACCTATCATAATTACATCCAGAAGGTGCAAACAGGTTCCTAAAACAAAGAAGCAACAGAAGAACAGTAAGCATGTAATCTTTATAGATTTCATTGTTACCTAAAATGTCTCAAAAAGGCAGCCAAACAATACTCATTAGTCAATACCTATTTACAAGTCTTTTATCATTTTTTAACACAAACATTACCATAAAATTTTAAATCAAGAAATCTGAAGAATGGCTATGCTTTGAATATAACTGTTCTACATGACATATTAACATGATCATTTTTAGAACTAAGTGATATTAAAAACACAGCAAACTATTTTAAATGAAAGAAATTATCAGGCCTTCTCTATTAAAAATGTAGAAATACACAAGAACACATGAGAATACTAACAATTGTATATACATATGTATTTTAGAGTATGTATGTGAATAAACAAAGTATAGACAATTTAAATATGATTATGTAAACATTATACATACACACATACATACACACACAGACATATCAATATCTCCTCTCCAATAAGGCTCTCATGTTTAGCTCTGTATATTGAAATATAATTTAGAGTCACACTCTTAATAAAAAAGTGTTTTATTTTCAAATTAGATTTATTAAATATTTCCTTCTTTACAGATTATTCAATTTTAACATTTCTACTTTTTCTTATTTTTCTAGGTCTGATCACACACATGAAGCACCTTATTCCCACTTATATATAGCACAACATTTTTTACTGTCCTTGCCATTGACTTGAATGTGACAAATATCCGAAATGCTTAGATGATTCACAGTAAGTAAAGACTCTAGTTAAATTTTAGGGAAGAAAATGTCTAACTGGAGAAGTGTATATGCACAGATAAAGCAATGTTGAATTCTTACTGCCATGTTATTTCAGTGAAAGTTGTTATCACATGAAAGAGCATAAGAAGTTTCATACCTCATATAGAAATGTTATACCTCATATACAACCCTCAAACAGGCACAGACAGCATATGAAGGCACTTTATGAGTGATGATGATACAATAACATGAAGTAACTAAGAAACACTGAAATCCCTTGAACATGTTTTCATAAGGGTCATGATCATATAAACTCCAATACAAATCAAAGAGAAAAATAGTGTGGAGAAAACATTATTCACCTTGTAAAACTATTTGCCATTGTCTCAGACTAAGTCTATGCCTTTGCTTGAACAAGTCTTCAGACCATCCTTACCTTTCGTCCCAACCATCTTCATGTGTTTTCCTCTGTTAGATCACAATACAAGGTACACAAACATACCTTGCATTGCTCCACAAAAGTAATGGCAATAGGAAAATATGGCTCTGGTTTGGTTCATTCTGCTTTTATTGAGGATGTTAGAGAGTCTTCCTTCTGTTTTTAGCTCATAAGTTTGAGAAGAAATAGTTATAAATAAAATAAATAAATAAAATAATAGTTATAAATAGAAATCTCTTTAGGGTTTGCAAATTAATGGAACGGAGATTTTAAAGTATATTCTTTTAATTTTCTGGGGTTCTTTTGGTGTTGTATGCACCAATTTTTCTCTATAATAATGGTATTAGTTTGTATCTGCTCCTTCTCTGTCTTTGAGATAATTTGATGAATGAGTTGTCAATCTTGTTATCTTTTGAAAGAATCAAATATATTAAATTTATTTTTACTGTTTTTTTTCATTAATTTCTACACTGTTATGACCAGTATTTACTGTATGACCCTTCTGGAGTTGCTTTGTTCTTGTTCTTCGAAACAGTACATTATTAAATGTGTTTGTCTGAATGCATTCTGATTTTTTTAAATGTAGGTATTAAACCTATATATCTTCATCTGAGGATAACTTTCATTGTATCTCATAGGTTTAAAACATTTTTCATTTAATTTCATTATAAAAATTTGTGTTTCAATGTTTTCAAATGAATAAATATAATAAGTAATATAAAATTAGGACAAAAGCCAGTGATTATCTCGACCTATGCAGCAAAGGAATTTGACAAATTTTATGCCTTTTTGATAAAAATCCTAGATAAAGAAAAACTGAAGAGAATGTGCTTCTACATAAAGATACAGATGACAAATTCATAGCCAACATTATCCTAAGTGGAGAAAAAGCTAGGCAGCTCTATCAACATCAGGACTGAAGCAGGCTTGTCCACTCCTCTCCAACATACTTCTCAAAGCAGTATCTCGAACATTAAGGCCAGGGAAGGAAAGTTAAAAGGACACACATAGGAAAGAAAGTAAAAAAAAATCTATACCAATTTTTTTCTTTTTTTCTTTTCTTTTCTTTTTTTTTGGGGGGGGGCGGTTGAGACAGGGTTTCTCTGTGTATCCCTGGCTGTCCTGGAACTCACTCTGTAGACCAGGCTGGCCTCAAACTCAGAAATCTGCCTGCCTCTGCCTCCCAAGTGCTGGGATTAAAGGCGTGTGCCACCACTGCCCGGCAAAAATCCCTATTTTTGTATATTATACTATACATAATAAATCACAAATTTTCCACCTGAAAATTTCTAGAAACAATAAAAAGGTCACACAATATAAAATCAATTTATAAAAGTCAGTAACCTATATATATATATATATATATATATATATATATATATATATATACATACATACATATCCCAGTAACCCATATATATATAGGATATATCTATATACCCATATCTATATATATCCCAGTAACCCAGTTGTTGATATATATATCAACAACAACAACAACAAACTTAGAAAGGGATTATAGGCACACTCCTATTAACAATAGCATCAAATAAAATAAAATACTTAAATTTAAAGCTAGTCAAGTACATGAAAGACTTCCAATTATAAATTTCTAAATCTCCAAAGAAAAAGACTGAGGAACTGGAGAGAGATTCCATACCCTGGGTTGGTAGAATTGATATTGTGAAAATGACTATTCTACCAAAACTGACAGATTTAGCGCATTCCCAAACAAACTCTCCACACATTCTTCTCAAAAGTAGAAAAAAAAACCTCTAAAGTTCATATGGAACCCCAAACACCATGAAGAGCCAAAATAATCCTGAGCAAAAAGAAAAACTCCTAGTGGGATTACCGTTCTAAATTTTAAGGTATACTACATAATTGTAGTAATTAAAAACAGTTTACTATTGGCACACATACACACACAAAATATTCATATAGATTAGTGAAACAAAACTGAAAACTAACTTATTAGCAGACAATCTCTAAGCACTGACAGGCAACGAATATGCTAAAAACATACACTGCATTATACAGAGAATCTTCAACAAATATGAAAATTGAATGTAGGAGAATGAAATTAATCTCAGACCTACCACCCTACACAAAGTTAACTCTAAATGCAACAAAGAGCTGAAGAAGGAAGACATCAATGAAAATGCCAAACTGCATGGGATAACACACCATGAGTTCTCAACCCTTCCCAAAGAACTAGAATCAACTGAGTAAAGCTGGGGGGGGGGGG
>NW_022196902.1:25268590-25291275 GCF_008632895.1 Mastomys coucha
AGAGAGAGAAAGAGAGAGAGAGAGGGAGAGAGAGAGAGAGAGACAGAGAGACAGAGAGAGAGAGAGAGGTAGTTTTCCCTAGGGAAGAACACACCAACTGTATATCTAGTGCCGAACTGTCAATCTCGAAAACATACATACAAGTAACATTATATGGACTTAATAGGTTATACTGTAGAGTATATTTGTATCTATATCATATCCCTCTATCTCTATCTGTCTATATCTCTACATATCTATCTATCTATCTATCCATCCATCCATCTATCTATCTATCTATCTATCTATCTATCTATCTATCTATCTATCTATCTATCTCTATCATCTATCTTTTTTCAATACCAGCTGAGAAACAGAGGCCATGCATCTGAGGAAAAACAGAACATGTTATATGAAAGGGTTTGGTGAAAGAAAGGGGAAAGGAGAATTGTTATAATTAAAATATAATCTTAAAATTTTCACAAAATCACCACAATATTTGTCTTTTCCTTAGTAAAAGCTTCATGCTAGTAATGGTAAGAAGGCCTCTAAACTAAGCATGGTTTCAAATTTCATGACCATAGAACTTCTGTGCTTTATTTAAAGGCGTGCTTGTATTGTCTTATATTGAGTCATGTACATCTTGAGAAAACTGCTATACTTGTATTTTTCCCTAATACTAGAATGTTTGTTCTGAGTAAATATTCTTCCTACACTTGAAACTTTTTCCAAAACAAGTCAACTCCTTAAAAACATTATTGGTAAACATATTGAAAATAAATATCAACTAATGTCTAACATTGTTTAGCTATTACTGGTTGATGAATGGAAGTCCTCCTTGTATACAATGTAACTCATTTCATTTTTGTCAATAGATGTAGGGCTTGTCTACTGCATGGAAATAAATGTGCTTGAAAAGTTGTTTGAAATTTGCAATGAAATAATAAAAGTATTTTTTCTATTGAGCATAAAAACTCATAAATTTTTGCAAAATATATTTGGATAGTGTCATTCATTTATTTCAGAATGGATTTATGATGAAATTCATTTGCTTCCTGATCTTATCAGTATTCAAGAGGAAACATCAACTGAACTGAAAAACATGACAAGTTTTAATTAACATAATTTTTTCATTAAAATACACCTCATACACTGGAAAAGCAAGTTCTGTGTTCTCTACTATTTATAGTTTAAGTCCTAATTATATTTAAATTACTCTTCGTTCCTAGTACATTAATGTACTTGTGTGTCAGCTAGATGTACTAAATGAATGCAGTATTTTTAGAGTATGCTGTAAGTCAATAAACTTTTTCAATTTTTATATATGTAACCATATGATCTCCTACAAGAAGGTCTCTTATTTAAAAAACTCTTTTGGCAAGTTTTTATAGAAATGTACTCATAGATGTATATATAGTATGTTGAACATACTCCCTCTGATAACTTCCCATTTTCCCAAAAAACGGGGGCTTTCCATTAATCCTCTTTGTCTCAACAGACAGCTTTATTTCTACTTCCAAGTAGAATTGTTGTGAAAGAGGTTAGAGAAAGAGTGTAAGAGGCAGAGACAGTAGGTGACTACAAGAAAAAGGTGTTTTCTGGACTAGAAGTATAGCTACACATATAAACTTGCAGTGGTGACAGCATGAACAAGTTCAGTCTAGCTGGGATAATGCAAAATCCTATCATGAAGGGAGAAGCTGAACTTGAAGTTTCACTCTTCGCTGCTGAGCTATGGCAACTGTTAGCTGCTGGAAGAGGGAAAAATCACTCTCCTCTAAGACTGAAAACCCTCATAATTTGAACATCATCTAGTGGAATGCCACACACATGTAAGAGTATTTGGGCAGCACAAATTTGCCTTAATTTCTTAGAGGATACAATTTGGGGGTATATATTATGGATGTTATTTTGGAAATGTTGTGGGGTACAGATGATCAAAATGCATTCTATGAAGATCTCAAGGAACTAATATAATATTTTTTCAAAAAGTTGGGTCTTTTTGAGTATTTCTTATGTTTTTGAGCATATATATGTTGTTTTTGATAATCATGTGTTCAAACATTGTCATCCCATTAAAATTATTTTCTTGTTGTTTAGTTATTTCAGCTCTGTGTATTTTATAGATATTAATCTGACATGAATATCACTGAGAAAATTTTTCTCTAAACTTGTAGGTTGAGTTTTCATATGCTTTTAATAGTGTTTGGGAAGGAAAGAAATAACAGTGTTTTATGCAGCTAAATTTCATTATACTACAACCATTGATTTAATTTTCATATAGCTGATACATTTATTAATTTAGTTATTTGATAAATATTTGCTGAGGACATAATGTAAATTTATAAAATAAAAATTATATCCTCAAAAAAATTGAAATAAAGAAAAGATGGTGGCATTGCTCATGATTGCTATAATGCAAAAAAGGATAAATATCATAAATAATCTGTTCTAATGAGTAACTAGGGATTTATGTGTGTATACATGTGTGCATGTATGTATGTTGTGTTGGGTATGTGGAAATATATTTATATGTATGTATGCGTTGGTATATATGTGCGCATATGCTCTTTGTGTCTATATTTGGGTATGCTGTATAGAACAATGGATTCCCTGTGCTATCAATCTGCACTCAGTCTGGAGCTACATTGTTGGAGAGTAATCTCCAATAATATTACTTTCTGTACCTCCCTGGATTCTGGTATTTCAAATGATATAGTCAAACACAGAATTAAAACAAAGAAACAAAAATATGTATGCTGAGTCTGAAACTCAGCAATAATAATATTATTAATTGGTGAAATACCAAACCAGTTTCCCAGGGACATGATTGAACAGTTGATGAAATCACCAAATGTCCTATGAAAAATTATCTCATATAAATCTGAATTTGAAAAGGGTCTTGATATGAACAAAGACAACTAGCCATCAGAAGGCATTATTCTTTATTGAAGGAGAAATAGCTCAAAATCATGCAAATCAATGAATTTAACTATATATTCATTTCATGTGTATATGTACAAGTGATTTATTAGAAAACTGAATCCTTTTCTTGCCTTAATGATATATTGATGTTATTCATAAGGATTTTATGATGCTAAAGAAAAGCTACTTATTCTTTTGACTAATAGCTAAATCAAATGAATATCCAGTAAGTTAATGAATCAGAAAATTAAAAATAACTTTCAACAATGAAAGTGTACCTTTAATTTATAGAACAATGCCTCCTATTATATAAAAAAGAGATTTGACAGAGGGATTAATGTTAAGATTGAAATCAATATTCACAGTAAATCTTTTTAATTTGAATTCTGAACCTTCTAGAGTGCCTACCTTGATACTCTCAGTGATGGACTTCTACCTAGAATTGACGATGAAACAACCATCCTCTTTAAAATATGAACTTAATAATTCAATTACATAGACTTTCTGTTTTGGATTTGTGGAAATCAAAACAATGACTATAAAAAATACAAATGGCTAAGTGCAGATATTAATCTTGAAGCACTCATACTGAGTAAGACAAAAAGATGCTGCCATTGCAATATCTGCAAAAGATCAACTTCTAGGTGTGTGTACTGTACAGCAAATTCTCAGTTACTAACACCACCAAGCAATGACTCAGGGCCCTGATTATCTAAGTGTTCTCTGTAATCATGAACTTTCATCAAAACTTTCACATTACTTTACATTAAAATTGTCATTTTCTCTTTTTATTTGAAAATTTGCACCCAAAGCATTGGAAATAATTTAAAGGGGAATAATATACTACATGTAAAATGATAAAGAGAATTATTATGAAATTGTTATAAAAATAAAACTTTAAATTATGATTAGGTAGTTTGTTTCTTTAGTTGTCACCAAGAAGCTGTATTGATTTTGAAAATTACTTGGCTTCACATATGCCATGTAAGACAATATGTTTACATGTTTATTTTTCATAGTTTATGAATAGTGAATGATCATATCTTTTATTCAACAATAGTAAATATGACCAAAAAGAGTTAAGCTAAAATATTTCACACAGAGAGAAGGTCATTATATCAGGAAGTCTTAAACATGAAAAACACTTTGCTTCAATGATATTGACCATTCAATGAATATGAATTTTCAGAAATGGTGGGATAGTTATATGCTTCATACTATTCAAGCAAACAGAAAATTAATCACATTTTAATGTTTATATTAAATATTTTGACACTGAATAGACAGCGATCTAGAGGCCGAATATGTTTGTGAATATTAGTAGTCATTCACTAATGCACTGGTGTAAAATATCAGGTTACATATCTAAATTCCAAAATGCTCATATATGCAGGTGAAGTACTCCGCAGCATGGAATCCAGGTGGACAAAAACTAGAAATTACCAGATCTATCTGACCACCTTTTCTACCACTTAGATGAACTGAGTGAAATAAACAAGCATGTCTACTGTGAACCCAAATGCTATTCCATCTCCAAGTACCGGATGCTAAGAAGAGTCAAGTCTTTCTGTGACCGGATGCTAAGAAGAGTCAAGTCTTTCTGTGACCGGATGCTAAGAAGAGTCAAGTCTTTCTGTGACCGGATGCTAAGAAGAGTCAAGTCTTTCTGTGACCGGATGCTAAGAAGAGTCAAGTCTTTCTGTGACCGGATGCTAAGAAGAGTCAAGTCTTTCTGTGACCGGATGCTAAGAAGAGTCAAATCTTTCTGTGATTTATGAACACAATTATTTGTGGTAAATCTGCAATTTGCTATGAGCTATTTTGATTATTTGAATTATTGAATCTAGTCAAGTATGTTGACTTAACTGTGTAAGTATCTTACCCATGAAGAATTAATAACCTAGGAAGAACTCATGTCTCTGAAGTTGAAGAATCCTATGATTTTCATTAGAATGAGTCTGGTTGTTTTGGAGAATAGTTAGTAAGAATCAACAGTATTGGTGGGTCCATATGATTTCCAGTGTTCCAGACATATTTACCAAAGTAACAACTTCTTTTTATATTCTATTTATCCTATGTCCCAATTAATTATAATGAATGGTACCTATTGAAGTCTCCTTCATGATACAATTCTTGATAAAACCAAAACCTATAATCAATGTATATTTTAACTCAATGCAATGTGTATTTTAATTCAATTTTGTCTGAGTTGAAAATATAATATAACATAAATATAACATAAAAATATCAACTTACTACAGCATATTTAATATAATAGGGTTTTGTATCAATCTTTCTTTTTTTTTTTTTTTTCGAGACAGGGTTTCTCTGTGTAGCTCTGGCTGTCCTGGAACTCACTCTGTAGACCAGGCTAGCCTCGAACTCATAAATCCACCTGCCTCTGCCTCCCAAGTGCTGGGACTATAGGCATGCGCCACCACCGCCCGGCTGTATCAATCTTTCTATGCATGTGATATCTGCATGTATAACTAAGATGTTGGAGAGCTTCTTTAAACAAACTTCAAAATCTGCAACCCAACATGTCAAAATGTATGAAATAATACTTAAAAAGGGTTCATCTTTCTAGTAACATAGTAGATACCTGCATTTGGTTCATCACATCTGACTAGGAAATAGTTCATCATATTCTCACTTAAATTCCTGGTGAAGAATGATGACTAATCATATTTAGGCTAACAGAACAGAACACAATAAATGCTTAGCATAAACCAGGGACTATATTAATATTGGATCCAACTGAATTATGAGGTATATTCAAGTTGTATGAACTGAGTAACTGAGAATATATAACTGAAGCCAAGATCATAGTTTCTTAGTAATTGAATAGATTTTCCATATAGTTCTTTCTATGATCAACAATGGAGCAGTAATAAAGGTAAAACTGTCACAGAACTGTTCTTCATATTAAAAGCAAAAGTTAAGTAAATTATTCCAATGTGAGCACACATACAAATCTAATATTCCTTGGCAAGTAAGAACCATTCTATAGAAAATGGGTCTAGACTGTTATTACAATAATATAATTATTGCATTACTTAGTAAAATTAATATAGAATTGTTTAAACCTTTAAAAAGGAAAACTAATGTGTAAATTATTTTCACCGTATTATGTTGATTACATTGTTGTCTCAGTAGCAGGAGAACATATATAGACTTTATGGGCATCAATCCAAAATAAGGTTTCTTTGGTTTAGTGTAAAACAAATATCCTTTGAAAACATAGTGTAGCAAGCTAAGCAAGTAGAAACATAATTGCTTCATTTCTTCATTTGTCTTAAAACATTCATTAACCAGAGATTTGTGCCAACAGAGTACAAGGCAAGAAAAAACATGTTTAAATGAAGAGGAGGATCTATTCTGAAAGTACTTACTGAGACTATAAGCTCATAATGATAATGTTAAACAACAAAAATCATATTTGACAGAGATTATGAAACTGAGTATAGCTGCTGAAATAGTTTAAGAACACATCATTGATTGCTCCAAATAGATGCCAACTTCAAAGGTATTATCAATATTTCTTAAGTTTCTTTAAGCTCAGAAAGACTTAGAAAGGGTAACTTGTACGGTATTATCCTTGAGAAACTAATAATAATTTCCTTATTATTTTAGCTACCTATTTATATGACACAATGTGATTATTACAGGCAGATTAATGTTTCATGGCCACATAAAATTCAAATGATGAACAATTCTGAGGATTAGGATAAATGCTGGATGATAGTTTATTCGGCATATGACAGGAAAGGAAAGTTCATGATATGTCAACATTTTATTTATTTATTTATTTATTTATTTATTTAGACTCTAGATTTTATTCCCCTCCTGGTCCATCATCTGACTGTTTGACATCACATATATCCTGTTGCCCCCATGTCTCTATGAGGATGGACCCATCACCCAGTGCACCAGACATTTAAATTCCCTGGGGCCTTCAGTCTTTTAAGGGTTAGGCACTTCTTCACTGACTGAACCCAGATGTTGCAGTCCTCTGTTGTATGTATGTTGGAGCCCTCATATCAGATGGTGTACACTGCCTGGCTGGTAATCCAGTGTTTGAGAGATCTCGGGGGTCCAGGTTAATTGAGACTGCTGGTCCTCCTTCAGGGTTGCCCTCGTCCTCAGCTTCTTCCAGCTTTTCCATAATTCAACCACGGGGCAGTAGATCCAGTTCATTGGGTAGATAAAAATAACTGCATCTGACTCTTTCAGCTGCTTGTTGGGTCTTTTGGAGAGCAGCCATTATAGATCCCATTTTGTGAGCAGTCCATAGACCCAGTGACAGTGTCAGGCCTTGGGGCCTCCCTTTGAACTAGATCCCATTTTGGGCCTGTCACTGGACCTTCTTTTCCTGAGACTCTTCTCCATTTCCATTATTGTAATTCTTTCAGACAGGAACAATTATGGGTCAGAGTTTGACTGTGGAATGGCAACCCCATCCCTCACATCATGCATTGCCTTTCTGCTGAAGGTGGGCTCTACAAGTTCCCTCCCCCCATTTCAGGGCATTTCTTCTAAGGTCCCTCCCTTTGAGTCCTGAGAGTCTCTCACCTCGCAGGTCTTTGGTGTATTCTGGAGGGTCACCTCAACCTTCAGAATGTTCCGTTTTCATTCTTATACTCGCCTGCTGGACTTCAGTACTTTTCCCCCACTCAATACCAGATCATGTTCCCCTCTTCCCCGCAAAACCTCTGCCCACTTTCCCTCCCAGCTCCTTCCCTCACTCCTCTCTGTGATTGCTTTCTTCTCCATTCCAAGTGGGACTGAGGCATCCTCTCTTGAGCCCTTCAGCTTGTCAACATTCTTGAATTCTGTTGATTGTATCCTGGGTATCCTGTACTTTCTGGATAATGTCCACTTATTAGTGAGTACATACCATGCATGTCCTTTTGGGTGTGATATATCTCACTCAGATGGTATTTTCTAGTTTTTGCCTGCAAAACTCAGGATGTCCTCGTTTTAATTGGGTCTGTTGTGTAAATGAACCATATTTTCTGTATCCATTCATCCAATGTGTGAAACATGGGTTGGTTCCAGCTTCTGGTTATCACAAACAAGACCACTATGAACATAGTGGAACATATGCCCCTGTGGCATGGTAGAGCATCTTTGGGGTTTATTCCCAATAGTGGTATTTCTGGGTCTTCACGTAGATCTATTTCCAATTTTCTGAAAAACTTCCAGATTGATTTGCAGAGTGCTTGTACCAATTTGCAATCCTACCAGCAACAGAGGAGTGTTCCTCATTCTCCACATCCTCTACAACATGTGTTGTCACCTGAGGGTTTGATCTTAGCCATTCTGATAGATATAAGGTGGAATCTCAGGGTCGCTTGACTGTTATTTCTCTGATCACTAAGGACTTTGAACATTTCTTTAAGTGCATCTCATCCATGGGAGATTCCTTAGTTAGGAATTCCTTGTTTAGTTCTATACCCCATTTTTTGATTGGGTTGTTCAGTTTTTTGGCAATTAATTTCTGGAGTTCTTTATATATTTTGGATATTTGCCCTTTATCAAATGCTGGGTTAATGAAGATTTGTTTTCCCGATCTGTAGGTTGCCAATTTGTCTTATTGACTATGCCCTTTGCTTTATAGTTTCGTGAGGTCCCATTTATCAATTCTTGAGTGTGAAACATTGGAGTTCTATTTAGAAAATTACCCCATTGCCAATGAGTTAAAGGCTCTTTCCAACTTTCTCTTCTATTAGATCAGTATATCTGGTTTTAAGTTGAGGACATTGATCCACTTGTACATGAGCTTTATGCAAGGTGACAAATATGGGTCTATTTTCATTTTTCTACATACAGACTGCAAGTTAGACCAGAATCATTTATTGAAGATGTTTTCTTTTTACCATCGTATATTTGTGATTTCTTTATCAAAGATCAGGTGTCTATAAGCGTGTGGTTTCATTTTTGGGTCTTCAATTCTATTCTATTAATCAATGTGTCTGCCTCTGTACCAAAACAATTCAGTTTATATCATTATTGTTCTCTAGTAAAGTTTGAAGTCACAGATGGTGATTCCTCCAGACATTCTTTTATTGTTAAGAATTGTTTTCGCTATTCTGGGCTTTTTGCCTTTCCAAATGAATTTGAGAATTGCTCTTTCCATGTCTTTGAAGAATTGTGTTAGACCTTCAAAGAAGACCTGCTACCAGTATTCCTCAAACTCTTCCATAAAATAGAAAGAGAAGGAACAGTACCAAGTTCATTCTATGAAGCCACAATTACTTTGATACCTAAACCACACAAAGACCCAACCAAAAAAGAGAACTTCAGACCAATTTTGCTTGTGAATATCTATTCAAAAATACTCAATAAATTTCTTGTAAATCAAATCCAAGAACACATCAAATCACTAAGGTGGGACCAGCCAGGAGGCACAGGCCTCACAAGTCGCAGGGCAGCCAGGACAGGATCCTCTCTACCTCTGTCCACACCAAGCAGTGACTGTGGTGGATCCACAGCCCTCTCTGCCTCTTCCCTGCAAGCAAAGAGCCTGCCTTAAGGGAGTGCTTTAACCCAGAGACTCAGGTAATATCCACCATTCTCTCTCCAGTGATTTCCTAAGGGTGGACCAGCCAGGAGGCACAGGCCTCACAAGTAGCAGGGCAGCCTGGTCAGGATCCTTTCTACCTCAAATCACAACTAGGAGATACAACAGATCCACAGCCCTCTCTGCACCTTTCCTGCAAGTGGAGATCCTGTCTCCAGGGTGTGCTCTTACAACAGGACTCAGGACAGACAACTGATCCACAGCCATCTGCACCCGAGTTTTACCAGAGGAGAGCAGATCTCCCAGAAGTGCTGACACAGGCTTACAGACTCACAGGAAGAACAAGCTCTAGTCACAGACAGCAAGAACATCTAAAATCAGAGATCAACAGATAGCGAGAGGCAAACACAAGAATCCTAACAACAGAAACCAAGACTACTAGGCTTCATTAGAACCTAGTACTCCCACCACAGCAAGTCTGGATATCCCAAAACACTGGAAAAGCAAGATTGGGATCTAAAATCCTATCTCATGGTGGTGCTAGGGGAATTTAAGAAAGACATGGAAAAATCCCTTAAAAAAATACAGGAGAACACAGGCAGAGAAGTACAAGCCCTAAAGAGGAGACAAAAAAATCCCTTAAAAAATTACAGGAGATCATGAGTAAACAAGGAGGAAACACAAACATCCCTTAAGGAATTACAGAAAAACACAAACAAACAGGTGAAGGATTGAGCAAAACCATCCAGGACCTAAAAATGGAAGTAGAAACAGTTAAGAAATCACAAAGAGAGACAACTCTGGAACTAGAAATCTTAGGAAAGACATAAGGAAACATAGATTCAAGCATCAGTAACAGAATACAAGAGATAGAAGAGAGAATCTCAGGCACAGAATATAACATAGAAAACATTGACATAACAGTCAAAGAAAATGCAAAATGCAAAAAGTTCCTAACCCAAAACATCTAGGAAATCCAGGACACAATGAGAAGACCAAACCTAAGGATAATAGGTATAGAAGAGAGGGAGGAACTCTAAGTTAAAGGGCCAGTAAATATATTCAACAAAATTATAGAAGAAAACTTCCCTAACCTAAAGAAAGAGATACTCATGAACATAAAAGGAGCCTACAGAACTCCAAATAGACTGGACCAGAAAAAAATTCCTCCCATCACATAATAATAAAAACACCAAATACACTAAACAAGGAAAGAATTTTAAAAGCAGTAAGGGAAAAAGTCAAGTAACATATAAAGGCAGGGCTATCAAAATTATACTACTCTTCTCACCAGAGACTATGAAAGCTAGAAGATCCTGGGCAGATGTCATACAGACCCTAAGAGAACACAAATGCCAGCCCAGACTACTATACCCAGCAAAACTCTCAATCACCATAGATGGAGAAACCAAAGTATTCCATGACAAAACCAAATTCACAGAATATATTTCCACAAATCCAGCCCTTCAAAGAGTAATAAATGGAAAACTCCAACACAAGAAGGGGAACTACATCCCTGAAAAAGCAAAAATGTAATCTTCCAACAAAACTAAAAGAAGATAGCCACATGAATGGAATGCCAGCTCTAACTACAAAACAAAACAAAACAAAAAAAAAAAACAGGAAGCTACAATTACCTTTCCTTAATATCTATTAATATCAATGGACTCAATTCCCCAATAAAAAGACTTAGACTATCAGACTGGGTACATAAAAAAGACCCAACATTTTGTTGCATACAGGAAACACACCTGAGTGACAAAGACAGACACTACCTCAGAATAAAAGGCTGGAAAACAATCCTTCAAGCCAATGGTCCCAAGAAAAAAGCTAGAGTAGGCATTCTAATACTGAATAAAATTGACTTACACCCTAAAGTGACCAAAAAAGGTAAGGAGAGACACTTCATACTAATCAAAAGTAAGGTCTACCAATATGAACTCTCAATTCTGAAGCTCTATGCTCCAAATGCAAGGGCATCTACATTCACACAAGAAACTTTACAAAAGCTCAAAGGACACATTGCACTGCACACAATAATAGTGGGAGATTTCAACACCACACTCTCTGCAATGGACAGATCATGGAAACAGAAACTAAACAAAGACACAGTGAGACTAACAAAAGTTACAAAACAAATGGATTTAACAGATATCTATACAACTTTTTAACCTAAAACAAAAGGACATATCTTCTTCACAGCACCTCATGGTACCTTCTCCAAATTGACCATAAAACAAAACAGGCATCAACAGATATAACAAGATTGACATAATTCCTTGCATCCTATCAGATCACCATTGACTAAGACTGCTCCTCAATAACAACGTAAACAATAGAATGCCACATACATGTGGAAGCTTAACAACACTCTACTCAATGATAAATTGGTCAAGGAAGAAAAAAAGAATTTAAAGACTTTCTAAAGTTTAATGACAATGAAGCCACAACACACCCAAACTTATGGGACACAATGAAAACAGTCCTAAGAGGAAAACTAATAGCTTTAAGTGCCTCCAAAAAGAAACTGGAGAGAGCATACACCAGCAATTTGACAGCACATCTAAAAGCTCTAGAACAACAAGAAGTAAATTCAACCAAGAGGAGTCAAAGGAAGTAAATAATCAAACTCAGGGCTGAAATCAACCAAATAGAAACAAAAAGAACTATACAAAAAATCAACCAAACCAGGACTTGGTTCTTTGAGAAAATCAACAAAATAGATAAACCCTTTGCCAGACTAACTAGTGGGCACAGAGGCAGTATCCAAATTAACAATATTAGAAATGAAAAGGGAGATACAACAACAGACACTAAGGAAATCCAAAAAATCATGAGGTCCTACTACAAAAGCCTATACTCAACAAAACAGGTAAACCTGGATGAAATGGGCAATTTTCTAGGCAGATACCATGTACCAAAGTTAAATCAAGATCAGATCAATGATATATACAGTCCCATATCTGCTAATAAAATAGAAACAGTCATTAATAGTCTACCAAACAAAAAAAGCCCAGGACCAGATTAGTTTAGTGCAGTTTTATCAAACCTTCAGAGAAGACCTAGTACCAGTACTCCTCAAATAATTCAACAAAATAGAAACAGAAAGTACTCTACCCAATTTGTTCTATGAAGCCACAATTACTCTTATACCTAAACCACAGAAAGACCAAACAAAGAAAGAAAACTTTAGACCAATTTCCCTTATGAATATCGATGTAAAAATACTCAATAAAAATCTTGCAAACCGAATCAAAGAACACATCAAAACGATCATCCACCATGATCAAGTAGGCTTCCTCCCAGAGATGCAGGGATGTTTCAATATATGGAAATCCATCAATGTAATTCACTCTATAAACAAACTCAATGAAAAAAAAAACATATGATCATCTCATTAGATGCTGAGAAAGCATTTGACAAAATTCAACATACCTTCATGATAAAAGTCTAGGAAAGATTAGGAATTCAAAGCCATATGTAAACATAGTAAAAACAATATACAACAAACCAGTAGCCAACATCAAACTAACTGGAGAGAAACTTGAAGCAATCCCACTAAAATCAGGGACCAGACAAGGCTTCCCACTCTCTTCCTACCTATTCAATATTGTAATTGAAGTCCTAGCCAGAGCAATTAGACAACAAAAGGAGATCAAAGGGATAGGAATTGGAAAGGAAGAAGTCAAATTATCACTATTTGCAGATGATATGATAGTATACTTAAGTGACCCCAAAAATTCCACCAGAGAACTCCTAAACCTGATAAACAACTTCAGCAAAGTAGCTGGATATAAAATTAACTCAAGAAAATCAGTCGCCTTCCTCTATACAAAGGATAAACAGGCTGAGAAAGAAATTAGGGAAACAACACCCTTCACAATAGTCGCAAATAATATAAAATAACTCGGTGTGACTCTAACTAAGCAAGTAAAAGATCTGTTAGACAAGAACTTCAAGTCTCTGAAGAATGAAATTGAAGAGGATTTCAGAAGATGGAAAGATCTCCCATGCTCGTCAATTGGCAGGATTAATATAGTAAAAATGTTGATCTTCTCATATGCAATCTACAGATTCAATGCAATCCCCATCAAAATTCCAACTCAATTCTTCACAGACTTAGAAAGAGCAATTTGCAAAATCATCTGGAATAACAAAAAACCCAGGATAGCCAAAACTATTCTCAACAATAAATGAACCTCTAGTAGAATCACCATCCTGGACCTTAAGCTGTACTATAGTGCAACTGTGATAAAAACTGCATGGTATTGGTAGAGTGACAGGCAGGTAGATCAATGGAACAGAATTGAAGACCCAAAAATGAACCCACAAACCTATGGCCACTTGATCTTTGACAAAGAGCTAAAATCATACAGTGGAAAAAACACAGCATTTTGAACAAATGGTGCTGGCTCAATTGGCGGTTAGCATGTAGAAGAATGCAAATCCATCTATTCCTATTTCCTAGTACAAAGCTCAAGTCCAAGTGGATTAAGGACCTCCACATCAAACCAGATACACTGAAACTAATAGAAAATAAAGTGGGGAAGAACCTCGAGCACATAGGCACAGGGAAAATTTCCTGAACAGAACACCAATAACTTATGCTCTAAGATCAAGAATTGACAAATGGGACCTAATAAAGTTCCAAAGCTTCTGTAAAGCAAAAAGACACTATCAATAGGACAAAACAGCATGCAACAAATTGAGAAAAGATCTTTACCAATCCTATATCTGAGAGAGGGCTAATATCCAATGTATACAAAGAACTCAAGAAGGTATTCTCCAGAGAACCGAATAACAATATTAAGAAAATGGGGTACAGAGCTAAAAAAGAATTCTCAACTGATTAATACGGAATGGCTGAGAAGCACCTAAAGAAATGTTCAACATCCTTAGTCATCAGGGAAATGCAAATCAAAACAACCCTGAGATTCCACCTCACACCAGTCAGAATGGCTAGGATAAAAAACTCAGGTGACAGCAGATGCTGGAGAGGTTGTGGAGAAAGAGGAATACTCCTTCATTGCTGGTGGGATTGCAAGCTGGTACAACCACTCTGGAAATTAGTTTGGCAGGTCCTCCAGAAACTGGACATAGTTCTACCAGAGGACCCAGCTATACCACTACTGGCCATATACCCAGAAGATGCTCCAACATGTAATAAGGGCACATGCTTCACCATGTTTATAGCAGCCTTATTTATAATAGCCAGAACCTGGAAACAACCCAGATGTCCCTCAACAGAGGAATGGATACAGAAAACGTGGTACATCTACACAATGGAATACTACCCAGCTATTAAAAACAATGAATTTATGAAATTCTTAGGGAAATGGATGGATCTGGAGAATATCATCCTGAGTGAGGTAACCCAATCACAAAAGAACAATCATGGTATACACTATCTGGTAAGTGGTTATTAGCCCAGAAGTTCGGAATGCATGAATGCAATCCACAAACCACAAGAAACTCAAGAAAAAGGAAGACCAAAATGTGGATATTTCATTCCTTCTTAAAATGGGGAACAAAATACCCATGGAAGGAAGACTAACTATGGAGCAGAGACTGAAGGAAAGACAATCCAGCCTGATATAGCTGTCTCCTGAGAAGCTCTGACAGTACCCGACTAGTACAGTAGAGGTTCACAGACATCCATTGAACTGAGTACAGGGTCCCCAATGAAAGAGTTAGATAAACGACCAAAGGATTTGAAGGGTTTGCAGCCCCTTAGGAAAACAACAATATGAACTAACTAGTACCCTCTGAGCTCCTAGGGACTAAACCACCAACAAAGGAATACACATGGTGGGACTTATTGCTCCAGCAGCATGTGTAGAGGATGTCCAATTTGGTCATCGATGGGAGGAGAGGCCCTTGCTCCTATGAAGATTCTATGCCCCAGTGTAGGGGAATGATAGGGCAGTAAGCAGGTGAGGGTGGGGTGGTGAGCAGTGGGAGGGGGAGGGAACAGTTGTTTGTTCTTGTTTTTATGCTCTGGGTTTGTTTTTGTTTTTGTTTTTGTTTTGGAGGGGAACGTGGGAAAGGATAAATCATATGACATTTAAATAGAGAAAATATCTAATAAAAAAAGAGAACACATCAAATCTATCATTCACCATAGTCAAGTAGGTTCATCCCAGGGATGTGAGGTTGGTCCAATATAAGAAAATCCATTAACATAATCCACTATATAAACAAACTCAAATAAAAAAATCACATGATCATCTCCTTAGATGTAGAAAATGCATTTGACAAAATATGACACTCCTTCATGTTAAAAGTATTGGAGTGATCAGGAATTCAAGGCCCATACCTAAACATAATAAAAGCAGTTTACTGCAAGCCAACAGCCAAAATCAAATTAAATGATTAGATACTTGAAGCAATCCACTGAAATCAGGGACAAGGCAAGGATGCCCAGCCTCCCAATATCTCTTTAATATAGAACTCGAAGTGTTAGGTAGAAAAATAAGACAACAAAAAGAGATCAAGGGGATACAAATTTGTAAAGAAGAAATAAAGGTATCACTATTTGTAGATGATATGATAGTATAAATAAGCAACCCCAAAAATTCTGCCAGAGAACTTCTCCAGCTCATTAACAACTTCAGCAAAGTGGCTGGATATAAAATTACCTCAAATAAATCAGTAGCCTTCCTTTATAGAAATGATAAACAGTCTGGGAAAGAAATTAGGGAAACAACTTCCTTCATAATAGCCACAAATAATATAAAATATCTTACGATAACTCTAACCAAACAAGTGAAATTCTGTATGACAACAACTTCAAGTCTCTCAAGAAAGAGATCAAAGAAGATCCCAGGAAATGGAGAGATCTCCCATGCTCATGGATTGGCAGAAGTAGCATAGTAAAAATGGCCATCCTACCAAAGGCAACCTACAGATTCAATGCAATCCTCATCATATTTTAACATTATTATCACATAAACAAGACCTGTAAGTTACAATAATAGCCAAAACACCAACATGGATTGGTGAAGTCTCACGAGGAGCTACTCCCAGATAAAGAACTATAAGAAAATGGCTGCTGATCAAAGCAGAATATCTCTTCTCCAGAATAAATTTTCCAATTCCAAGTGGTCATCTAGACAAACACATAGAGATAACCCTAAATAGACTCCTGAGGTATAGTGTGTTTGTGTGTGTATGTTTATTAACAGTTGCCCTTTCACAGATTTCCCAACCCTATTAAGAGCATAGTGATTTTTGTTATGCTTTTATGCATATGCATGTATAACCAAATACTGATTATTTCTATTTACTTTTATTTATCATAATTACTATGGTATTAAAAAGCAGCAATACTCACTTTAAGGCTATATTCTCAATCAGAAATATGTCATTTCATTTTTTATTAGCAATGATTTAAATAGACTCACTAAAAGTATCTTTCCTATATAACACCTTAAACATCTGTTATATATCTCTAAAAAGCTTAGTACAGGCCTTAATACAAAGCTACATTTAGTTACTATTTACTTTACCTTTTGTTCATTAAGTTTTAATGATTTATTAGAGTGTGTAAATTGTCTCTTACATTGGAGTTTGTGTTTTAACATTGTATTCTCATTTATATTTTCATGGTGAAAATATAAATACTCTGTAGATCACAAGCCACGTTTTCTTTATTCAAAATAAGGTGGTTTAGGACTGTAGGTTAGGTGGGAAACAAAACCAGAAGAAGGATCAGAATACCAGGCAGATAAGCCAAATGCATGTTGCACACAGGAATTCTCTTTGTATTAGAGCGAACAACAGTAGAAGTCTCACCACAAATCAGTGTTGATCTCCTTCTGAATGCTTGATTGTGAGTTTATAATGGACTCAGGA
This sequence comes from Mastomys coucha, assembly GCF_008632895.1. NCBI lineage: Eukaryota > Metazoa > Chordata > Mammalia > Rodentia > Muridae > Mastomys > Mastomys coucha. The sequence goes on from NW_022196902.1 coordinate 25,285,872, forward strand.
GCCAAGCTAAGCTAGCCTTTGTCAGAATCACTTGACATGTTTGCATATTTATTATATGACCGTCTTACCATCTTAAAGTAATAAAACTCTTTACTGTGTTTGGGCTATCCCATCTTTCATGGTACTCAAGCTCACTAAAGGGTACTTAAAAGAAAGTATAGCCATATTGGGTGTCTATGGCTCACCAAAAATCTTACACTGTCTTCTCACTCCAATTCTTGTTATGACCTTTTGAGACAATTGCAGCACTATGGTTAGAGATTTAATGGGATTCAAAGTAAGTGGAATTTCCATATTCATCATGAAAGCCAAACTTTTTCTCCATATGCTTTGCCCAACTCACATAATTTAACATTATTTCCATTCCTGCAATCTTACCTAGGTTTACCTAGCATGGTAGTGGTGTGCTGAATCTGGTTTAAAGTACCTTAAGAAAAGAAAGAAAATTAGAATTTCCCATGTGCTTAAGAATTAGCCACAAGTGAACTGAGTCTGTGATGATTCTTCAACAACCTAAGGAAACATCAAGAAAATACAGTGTTATCCTGGCTTTTATTGATAACAGCTCCTAAAGGCAACAGAATTTTTCCTCTTCTATTGTTCTCATCTCCAAAATTAGATATTCCTATCACCAACATTCTCTTTGGTGAGAGGACTGGAATGGCACAATGCTCTAGGATCCTCTGATCCTTCTACATACCAGATGAGCTATTAGACAGAACTAACAATAATGTAATCAGTCTACACAATAATATGTTATAACTTAATTAAATCTGAAAAGTTATCTTCCTGTTCTCTTTTAAACTTTTACATAGATATAATTATTATATAATACATATACATTCACAGAATGATCTTACATGAAACATAACATATATATATAAACATACAAATAATATTATGATTAATATATAATCTTATAACACATACAGAAATAAATGCATGAAGCATAACATATATATAAACATACAAATAATATTATGATTAATGTATAATCTTATAACACATACAGAAATAAATAATCACAGACATATAATATTCCAAACTAAGCATTCCATAGCAATTTACTGGGATTGTGTTTACATTGAGAAATATTATAATCACTAGTAGCCAATTATTACTTTCTTTCATACATGACACAAAGTTATAAAATATACTTGGCCAACGACAGCACTGCATGAAGATATCTCATGTCTCTGAAAGTATCTACCCTTTAAGAAACACCTAGTAGTCACTGAGCACCTCCTGTGAAGGCATTGTCACATATTTTCTGAAAATCTGCCTCATATTCATTTCTTTCAGCAAGTCTATGGGGCTCCAGATTACCTTTCATTCTTTTGGAGCAATGACATTAGCTACTTCCCTAAATTATAATGGCCAACAGTTAATGGTAAGAACAAGAACTCCAATCCAGATCTGTCCCAGATGCCAACTTGGGCAACTGTTCTTTATGACTTGGAACTGAATAATGCAAAGCTTATCTTATGTGTAACTTCTCAAAGTCTTGCTGTATAGACCAGCTACTTAACAGGTCCTTGGACTCCCATTCCTTTATTCATGATTACAGTAGTTTTATACTTAATCTGTAGGTTATACACATGAAGGAGAATAGGGCATCCTTTGAAATCAAGGACTTGAAGCCACCAGTTGTGGAAACACTGAGGAGATGTGTAACATGGTTTTGATAATTAGGAAAAATTAGTTCCTCAATTTGCTCTTATGGAATAAAACAATCTACTAAACAATTATATTGACTTCAAAACTTAATGTGCAATCCTATGATATGTAGTGTACTCTTTTACTTAGGGACATTAAAAAGCCCCCATTTCAATGTAATGGACCTCTCCATCTAAGGGGGTAGAGGTAGGCTGTTCATTGCTTTTCTTTCTCTCCGTTCTGCTACTGAATAAAAATGGACTTGAGCACTCTCTGAAGGTAATCTAAAAATTATGACAAAATATATTACTTTATAGAATATGAGCAAAAGTAAAATATATTAGTAGTCTGCATAAAGTTAGACATATAGAAAGTATCCTATTCTATTTAAAGCATTTATTTTACTCCAATAGTGAGAACATTTTAGTCAAAATAAATGAACTAACACTAGAGATTTATGATTTAGTTGATAATAGTTTGGGTTTTTTTTCTAACATTTAACATTCAAGAAAGGATTTGAAAAACTAATGTTGAATTTGCATATGTACCAACAAAAGTGAAGCCTTAGCTCTGCTATTCTTTCAAGGCTTTAATTAAAGAGTAATTATCTTGACATAATATGAAATACATTGTTATTTTGTTTTCAATTATTTTTATTGACAGAGAAGAGCAAAAGCTACACACATGCATACATCCATGTTTGCTAACAATACATTTCCAAATGTTGCTAAATTTTAAAATTATACTTCAGAACAATAGGTAACTAATTTCCCTTAACTATTCCCCTTGCTAGCATCTCCACTAATAATAATCATTAGAACTGGTTGAATTTTAATGAATTTTATGTTAAAATTTGTTTTACAGTGCTGAGGCTATAGTTTAATCATACAAAAAATATAATTCATGGGTCAGTATATTTAAAAGATAAAAGTAGTTTGAATTTATTTTAATTATGTTTCCATTGAATGTCATATTTTAACCATCATTTCATATGCTGTTCCATTTCTCTCTTAGGAGTGGCATGCAAGCCTCAAGATAAATATTATTACCACATAATATGACCATAAAAATACATATCACATTGATATTTCTTTTTATTATATTTATGATTTTTATTATGGAGGTATATAAATTCAGTATGGAAGTACCAGAATCTTTTTAATTTAAAACTCCTGATAGTTTTTTAAGTAGAAACTCAGCTAAGCACCATGGTTGACAGTCAAGTTTCACCCCATCCTTGTGATCTTGGCAACATAATTTGCATCCTGTAGAAATGAAAATGACTTTTTCCTATGACTAATCTGTATTTAACACTGGTTAATTAGCATTTAGATGGCAAGGAAACTGCCCATTTTACCCCCTAGTATACAAACCTCACATTTATATGCAGCACATATTAGAGAGTGGAATGTGTGTACAAGTTATATGGCAGGAATCAGATCTTCAGTTTTTAAAGTTACAATAAAAAGCCAGGTAATGATTATGAACTTCAAAGTACAATGTGCTAAGTAATTGGACAAGCTTCACTGAGAAAAGATGAGGCAGAATGTATTACATTGCATTTGCAATTTAATCCTTAATTATTAGAAGTACAAATGTGTGTGAAATTTATCTAAGGTACTTAAATATTAATATGATTAACAAGGACTATGTGAAATGCCATATATCTTTAGTTTAAGGATCCACTTTTGACAGTTTGTCAGAATACAGTCACTTGATGGTAATGAACTCAAAGGACATAAAAATACTCAGGCTTCTCTGAACAATTGACATTGAACATAACAGACGTGTAATACCCTGCCTAAAACAATACGTTCTCCTCATACCTCTTGAGCACAATGTAGAGAGCATATTCTCTCAATGATGAATACTTGAAAATTTAAATATTTATATCCTTATAGCATAGAGTTCCATTGTTAAAGAAATGACTATCTGTCTTTTTCTATGCCTATGCCAATGTCTGTCTATACCTACCCCGATATCTATGTCTGTCTAGGTCTATGTCTATCTATCTATTGATTAATTGATAGATACTTTAAACTTTCTTATGTGCTAGATACTGTTTAGGGCAATTGAAAGCAAACAAGAAGACACTGAATGTCTACTGAGAAACTGTTTCATAATTCAATTTACTTCAGTGCCATCTGACTATGATAACCCAAACTTGATCAAGTTGCTATAAAACCTTCAAGTCCAGGTTGTTGGGGAATAGCAGCTCACCTTCCTGAAGGCCTGTTAGCTAGCATTTCTCAAAAACTTCTATTCTTCCATTTAAAAATTAATTATAAGGGAATTTCAAGAAATGAAGAAAAAATAGGCTGGGTTAAAACATTATTATTTCATCTTAAAGACATTTGTTTTATTTATTTAAGTTCAGTTCAATGTCTATAGTATAATATAATATGATATATTATCTTCACACAAAACCTCAATAATTTTGTCTAAGAGACTCCTGTTCCTTGGTTATATTAAAATCCTCAAGGTCATATTCAGTGGCCTTCCTCTGTATTAGTCTCACAGAACATCCTGCTGCCAGACTGTGGAACATCCTATTCTAAAACACTACACAAGTAAAGCAGATTCTTATGCATATGTACATATCCATATCTTCTCCTACACTTACCTTTTGTGTAAAAATGACCAGTTATTTTTGCATATTTCCCAAAGCTACCTTTTGGGACTGCATAGAACTTAGTACCTCCCTGGCAGTGATATTTTTCACTTTGAAGATGCCAAGCAAGGAAAGGAAGTATCACATAATTTAAGAGTGAAAATGAATGTGAGCCCTGAGTACTAGTCATCCTTGAAGCAGAAAACTTAATGTACATTCCAGACAAGAAATCTATTGAATAAGACAAGGATATAAGCTAGCAGTCAGGTCTTACTTCAATTTAAAATATTGTTTAAAAGATTACAACACACTGACCCACTTTCAATAAAATGTATCACTAATGGGAATGATTTTTATTTTCTTTCATTAAAAATTCTTGTATATTTTAAGTGTATAATTATTATATTCATATAATAATTATATATATGAGAGTCTGAGTCAAAAGATTTTCATGTAAAAAATGCAGCCAAATTATATCAACTCTAAGAGAGGCTAGCTACCTTCACCAAGGACCTTCAGGACACCCAGAATGTCTTGATGGTTAAAGAACAAGATACTCTTTTGGTAGGCTCCATGTTTGGGGCAGGCAATTCCTAATGGGCAGATATGGGGCAGTGAAACAAATTGCTGTGAAGTTCATCAGATTTCAAAGTATATTAACTATTGTTGCATTGTGAGGAGGGTTTAATGAGAGAAGAAAGGCAAGCAAGTATATTTCGCCTCACATTAATTTTAAGGCAACTTTTTATTGCAGAAAACCCTGTATTTACCTTTACTAATCACTGACATGAGGATGAGGTAGCACCCACAATTTTTATATAAAAAGACAGAATTCTCAAACCAGGGGATGGGAGAGCATCAGTTGTCTGTTAGAAATCAGTAACTTATAGATCTTGTAATTATTTTTAATTACAGATCTGTACCTATTTTCACTGAAGAATGAACTAATTGTGACAAAAATTTGGGAGAAATTATACTTGGGACAAAACAGAGTTCATATTGCTGTTTCCTAAGCAGAATAGAAATTTTAAATGACACTGAGTCTTTGAGTCAGCTTTGGACACTTATAATGAATGATTGCTAGAGTAATGAGAAGGTATATACCTTAAAAAACAAAGAAGAAGGAGGAGGAGGAGG
>NW_022196902.1:25291662-25322080 GCF_008632895.1 Mastomys coucha
GAGGAGGAGGAGGAGGAGAAGGAGAAGGAGAAGGAGAAGGAGAAGGAGAAGAAGAAGAAGAAGAAGAATGAAAGCCACAGAACATTTCAGTTAGAAAAGGGGTTGATCTCAAACATCTAGGGTCCATTCTAGTACCTATGAATAAAATAGGGCGTAATGGAACACACTTTAATTCAGGTGAGGATGACGTGGACCTCTGGGATTTCTGGAAGCTAGCCTACTTGATGAGCTATTAACAAAGAGAGATCCTGTCTTTTTTTTTTTTAACATTTATTTTTATTTGTTTTGTTACATGTCTTTGTGTACCTATGTCCATGAGGACACATGTTTTAGGGAAGATCCTGTCTTAAAAATGGAAGCTATATGGGTCCTAAGGAACCAAACAAAGTTAATATCTTGTTTCCATTTAGATACACATACATCTGCTAACATATACCTGTTGGGCTCTATTTGCCCCTGCTTTGGGCCTTGAGTACAAACCTGAGCCTGGCTCGAGTTTATAAACTGTCTCAGTCACTTCCTTACTGGAGTGACTCAGCACAACCTGCTTAAGCCTGCCTTTGCCTAGCTCCTGCTGACATAGAGTAACTGTTGGTTCCCTTAGTCACCGCATACCCTTCATCAACTTTCCCTCCCCCCTATGTCATCTCACCTCAGCAGAAAACTCCATCTTCACTCTTAGCCCTTTACAGAGAATGGATTGATATAATGAAACGAGTTCCTGCTTGGACAGACTCCCGGCTCCAGGTGTTATTCTCCGGAGGCAGGAGATCCAAACTGGGACACTCACCATCCCACTCAGCCCCGAGAGGCTCAGCTAGACTGGGTTCTCTCCCTTTCGCCTGGTTCTGATGGCAGAGAGCCTGCCTGGCATATACCTACATACACATACAAAAGAACTACATATTACAAGCAGCTTTAAGTTAAATAAAAATTCAGCAAGTAATACCTGGTGCAGGGGCTAGCTCTAGATACTTCCCACAACAAAGGACCATTTGCGGGATCAGACAGAAATCTATTATTTTTTAAGTTTCTTAAAATATATACACATATGAAAAATACAACTAGGAACACCAAACAATCTCTGAATTAGACATCCTTCTTCACCACCTTAAACCTCCAGTGCTAGGATTAGGTAATGTCTAGTTGAATCATTGGCTAATGGGATCCCTAACAACTTTCAAATATGCCAGGATATTGCCAAGGTTATTGTTTGTTCTCCGCAAACTAATAGCAAAGGCCTATTATTGAAGACAAGATGTATACATCTTACTGAACACAGTGAAGTCATGCTAGAACTTACCTAAAGACTTTGCCCTTATTGACTATGGTTCATGGTATTAGGAGGTACTTGGCATGATAGCAAAGAATAAATGTAACCATCAACTGAAATATAAATGTTATGCTCTACAATGATGACAAGCTTGTATGACCAGCTAATGCAAGAAGGGCAAAAGGGAGAAAAAAAAAAAGAGCAACCATATACTTTCTGACTGAATTCATGTCTCACTCAATACTATAGAATCTAGGTGTGAGACTGCTAGGATAGTCAAGAACCTGAGATTAGATAGGCCCTAGGTCAAGAAGAAACTATTGTTCTGCTAAAGAAATATCTATCAACATTCTAACTATCACCATAGATCAATGTCTTGTATAACCATTATCAGAGAAGCTTCATTTTACAGTAGGTGGGAGCAAGTACAGAGATCCACAACTAGAAAATGTTCATAGAGTGAAAGAAGTTGGAAGATTTCATCCTCAATGGGATGTCTTTGCAAAAACTCTCCCCTCAGGTCTCAAAGAGCTATGGAGAATATATGGCATTATGATTGTAAGAAACAGAAGGGAAGGATGACACCAAAAAACCATGCCTTTCAGCCACAATAGGGCTGTTGAAAATATGAATTCTTAGAAACTATGTTAGCATGTACTAATTCACGCAAGACAAGGTTCCAATAATGAGAGGGGGAAGTGGACATTCTCTCCCTTCCATAACTAAAAATATATCTCAAATTGATATCTGTCTGTGATAGAGAAATTGGTTTTCTTCAACGGAGTATCACTGAGTATACTAATCACACTTAAAGGTAGGCCCTCATGCCCAACAAGATATGCAAACAGAAAACAAACTCAAGGGTGGTTTTGCAGACTTTTTGTCTCATATTACTTTGGACATTTTTTCCTACTGGTCTTTTGCTTGTATATTATGTATTCCAATTTTGTGTTTTTATATTTTTGATTGTGTATATGTGTTTCTTGTCTTTTTTTTCTGTTATCTTATTGGGTATTTTTGCCAATTTGTTTGTTTTATAAAGATAGACTCAAGGGAAGGGGATTTGATTGGAGGGTAGAAAAGATCTGGAATGATTTTCCGGAAGTGAAATGCTGATCAGAATAAAGTGTCTATTTTTTTTCAATAAAAGTTATTTTAGGAAAAGAAAAGAAAACCCAACTAACCATGGCATAGACAGAATATGCTTATCTTTGTTGGAAAGTATCATGCTGTTCTCCAAAGCAAATAAAAAAGAAAATATAAAAAATTACTTTCACCTATAAATAGTCATAAATACTATATTTATCCTAAAACAGGACCAAACCCAAAAGCAGTTACTTGGTTACTTTTCTTAAGTGAACTAAATTCCCTTAGTTTATAAACACACTATCAAGATATAGTAGATACACATAGCAGATACACACATGTTTATTTACACTTACAGAAAATACTCTTCTGTTTACCTTGAAGACAAAAAGGTTCTAGTGATTAATTCTCTATTTCATGCTCTAAAATATCGTTGTTGAAAAGTATTGTCTAGTCCAATGACCATAGGTAATTCAATTGACTAAATTCTTTCCATCTTCTTCCCCCTTCCATTATTTCATGGTCTACTAACAAGTTGGGTTATCTTTAACTCTTCCTTTTGACAGTCACTTGTGTGTGTGTGTGTGTGTGTGTGTGTGTGTGTGTGTGTGTGTGTGTGTGTGTGTGTGTGTGTGTGTGTGAGTGTGTGTGTGTGTGAATTTAGTATGTACAGCACATGTGTGCAAGAGCCTGCAGAGGTCAGAAGGAAACATCAGATTCCCTGGTACTGGAGGAAAGGTAGGTATGAGTTGGCACACAGGTGTTCAGAATTGAATCCAAAGATTCACAAAAGCAGTAAGTGCCCTCAATTGCTGTGCCATCTCTCTAGCCTCAAACTTTACAATTTTAAACTGTGACCACCTTTCCCCCTCTTCCCAGAAGATAGCTGAGAACTCTCAGGTAATTTCTCTCTGAATGAAAGCACAGGTTTGTGCAAATCTTTTCATTGGTCTGTGAGGTTTTATATGTTCTGTTTTTACTTTGGTTGTCCCTGCAAAATACTACATTATGATCCATTTTTTTTCAAACACTGGGAATATCTTTCTGTTTCTAAACAATATCTAGTATTCTTGAGCTTTCCTTTTTTTCCCGTATGGTGTGTTTTTCCTTTGGATGACCTCATGCTCAGAAGTGACATCTCTGAATGTCCCAGATGCTCATGTTTCGATGGCATTGCTCTAGGATTTCTTCAGAGCATAGTTCATTTTCAAACCTTGCCTGGCTCCCTGTCTTTGTCCCCATTACTGAGATATGATCTCTAATGGCCATAACAGAGGTCTTTAATAAAGTTGTATGAATGCATGAATAGAGTGCCAGAGAGAATACCTGATTACTCTTCTCTGACAGAAAGCAGCATGTACGAAATAGAAACATAAAGTTGATTCCCCTGATTTCTCTCTGTTACTATTTAATTACCTACAAGTTATCTCAGGACTTATTTCCCATTCCCTATACCTAGTCTCATTAAATTTCTTCAATCAAATATGTCCTACATGTTTTCTTGTCCAAACAGGCTTCATTTCTATCAAAAAACAAAGCTACATCCTTAATCTTACCATCTCATGAGACTGGATATTAAACTTAGGGAAAATGGAGTTTTCTCTGTATCTGCATCTCTCTACTTATATTTCCAGACTTCTTATTGCCACTGTGACTCTGTTCAAGCGATCTTTTTTTTTTTTTTTTCCGATACAGGGTTTCTCTGTGTAGCCTTGGCTGTCCTGGAACTCACTCTGTAGACCAAGCTGGCCTCGAACTCAGAAATCTGCCTGCCTCTGCCTCCCAAAGTGCTGGGATTAAAGGCGTGTGCCACCACCGCCAGCTCAAGCAATCTTAAGGAACAATTTAAAACTGAATCTCCTGAGGGGACTGTGAAATGAGGTCATGTCATTTTTTTCTCTGTTTACGACTATCTTCTTTTATTCTTTGAAATATCAGCTGTGTTATTTTTCACTCACAATCCATCAATTACCCACATCCCTACCATCAGTATGCAGGAGTTCCCTCACCCTGAGTTTACCAGAATTATATGCTCTTTATTTTCCTTCAATTTTTTTGTCATTAATCTCCATAACACAGAATTGGTAAATCACATTAGCATTGCCTTTTGACACAAACAGCACAGAAAGAATGACAGAATATATTAAGTACATACATTTTCATTATCTATTTTGAGTAAGACTCTCATCATTGTCACTTCTGGTATCTGCTCAGCTCTAAAAGCTGTCTTCATTGTACTCTTGCTCATTTCACATTTCTTGGGAAACAAGAAACCAAGCTACCTATTGAGACAGGTGAAGTAAGAAAATCACAAAAAGGAAGTGGCTTATATATAAATGTGCTTGAGTGTGACACACCTGTCAATTCTGAAAGCAAGCCCCAACTCCTCATGTAGTTTTTATACCTTTCCTTTCTGAAATAACCCCTTCTCTCTCAGGAGACAAAGTATTATATGCTTACATCTCTGATTAAAATCTAAATGTCTAAAAACCTCGCACTAATAATGATTTTTTCAAATACTACAATATTACAAATCCCTCCAAATACTTACTTCATGTATATGTATCACAGAACTAATGTTCAGATACCCACTACATGTATAAAAGGCCAAGCATTGTGGCCTATCTATAAACCTAGTGCTGGGTCCTGGCCAAAGTCATGAGGCTTTTACAACTTGCTGGCCACCCACAGTTATAAATATGGCAAGATCCAAATAAAACTGGGATCCAGTTTAAAATTTAGGTAGGGAGTCACAAAGACATGTGATACCCACTTCTGAACTCCACAAAGTTATCCATATGTTTAGACTTAGTTTCTTCTAGGCAACAACAACAAAATAATATATGGAGGAACTGCAATATTAAATACAGAAAGAACGAGAGCATGGACAAGTTTGAAATTTGAAGTTATTGTTCCCTAGTCTAGAGAGGAAAATGATTTCTATATACATATACAGTCATATGTATATAGACTTTATATGAAAAAGAAGCTCAACTGAATTAAGCATTCCATTACTTCAAAATTTTTATTACTCCACATACTGGGCAATTAAGCCAAAGGATTAAGAGGAATAGCTTATGGAGACAAAATAAACAAATTTCAGCAGAAAACATGTCAGCTGAAGAAGTTTCACAAACAAGAAAGTTAAGAAGAAAATGTCTTCCTTTGAAGAGAGTGTTTTATTTTTCCTGCTGTCACCTAATTAAATCTCAAAGTATACAAGGTTGCACAACCAATCATCAACATCCTTCTGAGACACATCTTGGAAAAAAAGACAATTTCTGAGCATTTATTATAGCCTACTTACTTTCTTGATTCTAGGCATAAACTAGATATCATTATTTTGTGTGGCTCTTTATCTCACTTTCATATTTGCAGTTTGTACGTGAGTTGGTGTAGTGGATTCTCTAGAACAACAACCTTAGGTCACGAGTGAAGTGGCAGCCAGCCATATGTGAGACAACAGCCATTGTTCACTCTCCTCAGGTTAGTGAGGTTCATCTGGACATTCATAATGATGAATCAAAATATCACACTTTCCACTGTTTCCTGAATGGAGGCACAATGTACTAGCAAAGGTTACAGAGATGTTTTATAAGAGTTCCCATTGTGTTCCTTCTTGTTATGATATGTATCTATCATGCAATCAAGGAGTGACAGAGAGCAGCAAGTATTACTGAATTCTACAAATGTAAGTAGTACCAGGGAAGACACATAATTTGCTGATAATGGTAATTTTGTGCCATATGTCATTCAGAAAATGAGCAGATTTATCATATACTTAAAGTTTAAAGAATAGTGGTTAACCTAATGGTCCTGAAATAATCACACAGCTTAGGAAATATAGCAGTAAAAATAACTTTGAACATTTCTATTTCTTCGATAATATATAAGTGCTTTTTATAATTAAGTCATTCCTGTGGTTTCCTCAGTATTTGTATTTCTGCTCCTAGAATCAAGAAGAAGCAATTCACCTTTTAGACTTTCTCCTAAAGCACCTTCCTCCTGGCATCCAGCTGGCTAGCAGCTGGGTCCATATCTCCACATGGAGATATTTTGGGCCTCAGACTAGACGTCTTCTCTGCACAGCTCTGCCCTGAGTCAGTGGGGGAAAGGCACTCATGATACACAATTGTTCTTTCAATTAACACATAGGAAAGAAGAGGTGTAGTGTAAAAAGTGATCCAATGAAATGTTCTTAGAATGAAAGGCAACAGTGCCTTACTAAATAAACTCACATCATCTGCTGCATGGATTGTGCTTCATCTGTTCCTTTTATCTGCTAATGGGCAGCAAATAGTCTCATACCAACAGGATTTCCAATAACTTTCCAAATGATGAATAAATATGATATATATTGAGAATTCACACTTTTAAGTCACTCAGGGAACTGTCATTAACTTTGAAGCTTACATATAATACATTTTGCATAATTCTTGATGGCAAAATAAAAATATTCTATTTGAAACCATAATAACATTTTGTATTATGCAAAAGGGAAATCTCAAGGGTGAAGACTGATGCCTAAAGCTAACTCAAGATGCTTCGCTGTTTAATCACTCCAATAGTGGATGAGAACTACATTCATTTTAAACAATATGGGTGTTTCCTATTTCCATCTAAAGTTCACACAGTTTAATGCAGTAGCTTTCACTTATGATATCTGACATATAGTCACTCTTCTCCCAGATTCTGGTATATAGCAGGTAAAGAGAAATTGAGGATGTGGGATATAATTTCTGAATCTACGTAAAGTGATGAATCAAAGATTTTTAATACTTATTCACTTTCGATTATAAAAGTTTTATCTTAATAAAATTTGAATGGAGTCTTAACTTCTACTTTACCAGAGAAGAAATTACACAGAAATATTTAGCATCTGTAAAGTGTGACTGTTCTATTATATTTAGAACATCTATTGTATTTAGCATGATCACAGAAAAAATGGAATTAAAATAATTTAAGATAATATTAGGGAAAATAATAAAAACCATTAATAATTGATGTAAAAACATGATGAAGATTGTTTTTAAAAGATGGAATTTGATTGACTTTTTAAGGCAAGATCAGCAGGGAGGCACAGGCCTCAGAAGTGGCAGGGCAGCCATCGCAGGATATTTTTTACCTCCATCTAAACCTAGGAGGGACAGCAGATCCACAGCCCTCTCTGCACCTTTCCCTCAAGTAGAGAGCCTGTCTCCAGGGCTTGTTCTGACCCCAGGACTCAGGAGGGATGACTGATCGACAGCCCTCTGCACAAGGGTCTTACCAGAGGAGAGCTGATCTCCTAGAAGTGCTGACACAGGCTTACAGACACACTGGAGGAACAATCTCCAGCCAGAGACAGCAAGAACATTTAATACCAGAGATCAACAGATAGTGAAAGGCAAATGCAAGAATCTTACCAATAGAAACCAAGACTGCTTGGTTTCATGAGAACCTAGTACTCCAACCACAAGTCCTGAATATCCCAAAACACCAGAAAAGCAAAATTTGGATCTAAAACCATATCTCACGATGGTGATAGAGGAATTTAAGAAAGACATGAATAACTCCCTTCAAAAAAAAATACAGGAGAACACAGATAAACTGGTTCAAGCCCTTAAAGAGGAAACACAAAAATCTCTTAAAGAATTACAGGAGAACACAAGTAAACAAGTAGAAACCCTTAAAGAGGAAACACAAAAATCCCTTAAAGAATTGCAGGAAAGCACAAACAGGTGAAGGAATTGAACAAAACCATCCAGGACATAAAAATGGAAGTAGAAACAGTTAAGAATTGACAAAGAGAGACAACTCTGGAGATAGAAATCCTAGGAAAGAAGTCAGGAACCATAGATGCAAGCATCACCAACAGAACACAAGAGATAGAAGAGAGAATATCAGGTGCACAAGGTAGCATAGAAAACATTGACATAACAGTCAAAGAAAACATAAAATGCAAAAAGTTCCTAAACAAAAACATCCAGGAAATCCAGGACACAATGAAAAGACCAAACCTAAGAATATTATGTATAGAAGAGAGTGAAGACCTCCAATTTAAAGGGCCAGTAAATATCTTCAACAAAATTATAGAAGATAACTTCCCTAACCTAAAGAAAGAGATGCCCATGAACATACAAGAAGCCTCCAGAACTCCAAATAGATTGGACCAGAAAAGAAATTCCTCCAGTCACATAACAGTCAAAACACCAAATGCACAAAACAAAGAAAGAATATTAAGAGCAGTGAGGGGAAAAGGTCAAGTAATATATAAAGGCAGACCTATCAGAATTACACCAGGCTTCTCACCAGAGACTATGAAAGCTAGAAGATCCTGGACAGATGTCATACAGACCCTAAGAGAACATAATTGCCAGGCCAGGCTACTATTCCCAGCTGTAGGGCAGTGTGTCGGGGGGTGGTCTGCTCCAGTAACCTAAGCTCAGTCAAGTAATTGGCTTTGAGCCTGGCGTCTTTGTGGGCAGTTTTCTGCTTACAGGGTGCAAAAGGAGCTTGGCCATAACTCCTAAGTCTTTGGTTCCTGTTTCAGTGTGTGCTCTAGCAGGCAGACAATGCCCCAAGCTCCCAGCATTCTAGCTGGACCCTATCCCTAGTCTTCTCACCACAAGCCAGACATGCCACGCCCCATACAGTAAAAGGGGCAGTTTGCCCCCTCCTCACTCTCTTGCTATTTGTCTCTTCTCTTGCTCTTTGTCTCTGCTCTCTCTCTCTCTTGCTCTTTGCTCCTCTCTTGCTTTCTTTCTTTCCTTTCTCTCTCTCTTTCCTTGTCTTTTCCTCTCCTTCCTCTCTTTTCCTTCTGTCTACTTGACTGGCCTATTTTCTCCATCCTACAATAAGATATCTCATTTATATATGACCTCCTTTTAACTAACACACCGTGCAGCCACAGATCAGCAGCAAGGAGAGACAGAGAGACCTCAGCTTCACCAGCAGGCCCACTTTCGTACAACACCCAGTAAATCTCTCAATTACCATAAATGGAGAAAGCAAGATATTCCATGTCAAAAACAAACTTACACAATATCTTTCCACAAATATAGCCATTCAAAAGATAATAGAAAACTTCAAACAAGGAGAGAAACTACACCATAGAAATAACAACAAAAATAATCTTCATTTAAAAAACCAAAAAGATGATACACACATAAACACAATCTAACATTAACAACGAAAATAAGAGGCAGCAACAATCACTTTTCCTTAATATCTCTTAATATGAATGGACTCAATTCTCCAATAAAAAGATATAGATTAATAGACTGGATATGTAAACATGACTCAGCATTTTGTTGCATACAGAAAATGCACCTCAGTCAGTAACAAAGACAGACACTACCTCAGAATAAAAGTCTGGGAAACAATTTTCCAAGCAAATGGTCCCAAGAAACAAGCTGGACTAGCCTTTCTAATATCAAATAAATTCGACTTTCAACCTAAAGATACTTATCCCAAACAAAGACTTAACAAAAAAAGAAAACTTCAGACCAATTTCACCTATGAATATCGATGCAAAAATACTCAATAAAATTCTTACAAACTGAATCCAAGAACACTTCAAAATGATCATCCATCATGATCATGTAGGCTTCATCCCAAAGATGCAGGAATGGTTCAATAAATGGAAATCCATCAATGTAATCCACTATATAACAAACTCACGGAATAAATATACTATCGTCTCACTAGATGCTGAGAAAGCATTTGACAAAATCCAACACCCCTTCATGATAAAAGTCTTGGAAAGATCAGGAAATCAAGGCCCATACTTAAACAGAGTGAAGGCAATATACAACAAACCAGTAGTCAACATCAAACTAAATGGAGAGAAACTTGAAGCAATCCCACTAAAATCAGCTACTAGACAAGGCTGCTCACTCTCTCCCTACCTATTCAATATTGTACTTGAAGTCCTAGCCAGAGCAATTAAACAACAAAAGGAGATCAAAGGGATACGAATTGGAAAGGAAGAAGTCAAATTGTCACTGTTTGCTGATGATATTATAGTATACTGAAGTGATACTAAAAATTAAAAAAAAAAACTTCAGCAAAGTTGCTGGATATAAAATTAACTCAAGCAAATCAGTGGCCTTCCTCTACACAAAAGATAAACAGGCTGAGAAAGAAATAAGAAAAACAACATCCTTCACAATAGGCACAAATAATATAAAATACCTTGGTGTGACTCTAACTAAGCAAGTGAAAGATCAGTATGACAAGAACTTCAAGTCTCTGAAGTAGTAAATCGAAGAAGATCTCAGAAGATGGAAAGATATCCCATGCTCATAGATTTTCAGAATGGCTAAGATCGAAAACTTAGGTGACAGTAGATTCTAGCAAGGCTGTGGAGAAAGAGGAACACTCCTTCATTGCTGGTAGGGTGAAAGCTGGTACAACCACTCTGGAAATCAGTTTGCTGGTTCCTCAGGAAATTGAACATAGTACAACCTGAGGACCCAGCTATACCACTCCTGGGCATATACCCAGAAGATTCTCCAACATGTAATAAGGACACATGCTCCACTATGTTCATAACAGCCTTATTTATAATAGCCAGAAACAGGAAACAACCCAGATATCCCTCAACAGAGGAATGGATACAGAAAATATAGTACATTTACACATTGGAGTACTACTCAGGAATTATAAACAATGAATTTATCAAGTTCTTAAGGAAATAGAGGGATCTGGAGAATATCATCCTGAGTGAGGTAACCCAATCACAAAAGAACACACATTATATCCACTCACTGATAAGTGGTTATTAGCACAGAAGTTCGGAATACCTAAGATACAATCCACAAACCACCTTCAAGAAAATATAGTGGATATCTTCCTAAAGGAAAATAGAGGCCAATGAGTTCCTCCCCTTATTAACAAGTAAGTGTGATGCATTTATGTCCAATTAAAGACATAAATAAGTATTGCTTCAGATGATCAGTCATGCTTTTAAAGTTGTCTCATGGGATGGTTTTATGTAAGAAATTTATGTTATCTGTAGAAATTACAAAAGGCTTTTTGAACAGGTTGGACACATGCACAGAAGGGGAACAGCTCCTGGAAATTGTCTTTGTGCAGCTCAGATGCTCTACCGAGTACTGGTACAGAGAATTCATACAGAAACACGAGCCCACCAACAAACATCAAACCCCCCATTCTGTTCTATTCACAACCTTTTCTCCCTTGGAACAGAAAGAGAGCCAGTCTTCTTCAGGGCTATCGTGTCATGGAAGGTGGTCCAGACAATGTGTCCCACTGAAGTGGCAACACTGTCTACATCATATCATATTATTACTATCCTGTGAGCATACACCTACATTGCCTAAGATCAGGAAACTCAACTCTTTCTCTATTCCATCTAGTTTCTCAAGAGAAAGTTTTTATCACCTTTATTTGGCCCTTGAAGTTGAATACTATGCCAAAATTATTAAATTTCTAAGAACAAACCAAACCTTCTGCCTAGATCCTGAGTGGGTAATTATTTTTTTTCTCACTGTTTCTTCTAATATCTTGGTAGTGACCACTTCTTGAATCAAACCTCTGAATTTTTAGTCATGGAGACGTCTAATACTGACAAGACTGACACTTAAATGTAGCTATTGTGATCACATGGTTTTTCTACTGTCCCCTCCCTACTCTATTGTCTATGTGCGAATTCATTTTGCCAAACACTTGTATCTTCCTGGCAATATCATGTTTTGGTTATCAGGATGTAACTGCTCCACTTAATAAGACATTGTCACCAAGTACTCAATTACAGCTGAGTTTATTTTACTTCCCAAGTGCTCTCTCTTATGGCTGTCATACAGATCACAACAAACTAAAAGATAGGCGAGTTCTCAGACACAAAAAGATGAAGGAGATAGGAAAAATTTAAGCAAACAAACTCACACTGTTGAGAGGCTCACACTGTTGAGAGGCATACAAAGAC
Source organism: Mastomys coucha (assembly GCF_008632895.1). Taxonomy (NCBI): domain Eukaryota; kingdom Metazoa; phylum Chordata; class Mammalia; order Rodentia; family Muridae; genus Mastomys; species Mastomys coucha. The sequence goes on from NW_022196902.1 coordinate 25,303,953, forward strand.
ATTCAGTAAAGCAATAGCTTTTACCACTCGGCTCATTCTGATCTAGCTAATCCGATGTCATGAGTGTCTAGAAGATTTGCTCTGGAAGCCATTAGATCTAAATGATGGCCCCTACTACAGATTCTTAAAGTGGGCCAGTGACCCATATAAGCGTGAGGCCAGATGCTCCAAAACTTTTGGTCAATTATTTGTCCAGTTTTGGGGATGATCATTTTTTTTGAAGCATACAAATAGCCTATCTAGCTATACATCTTAAGTCACCTAAAAATGTAAAGTTCAGAAGACTAGTTCTCTTACACATTTATGTTGTCTAATTAATTTTAGAAATACAGAAACACAATTGTAATATGGAGTTTTAGGCCTTAAAATTAATTATATAATACTCGTTATAGGTCTTGAATCAATGGGGAAAATCTCATCAAAGCAGTTGATCAATTTCTTCATAGCAGCCTATATGTTACCCAGATAGGAAGCTATTGACAACATGTTGTTCTCAGTCAAAATTCCAACCTTTCAATCACCTCCTTTATGATCTATGATTACCAAAGATTGTATGTGGCTCTGAATCCAGACAGGAGCAGCATGCATTCATTACACTAAAGAACAATGTTGGGGTGAAGTATGTAATGGTTGAATGTTGATAGTGTGAGTATAGTTAGAAAGAGAAGGTTCTAGAAGACAAGGTGGTTGGCTAACATACAGGGACCCATAACAATCAGTAACCTCAGGTTATGAGGATGCAGAACAAATTTAAATTATCATGTTGTGGTATCAGTACCCATGCAGCAGCATGAAGTTTTCATTCCCTCTTTTTAAGTTGAAAATATGATGTGATAGAAAAAACTCTTCTTTCATATTAACATTGAAACAATTGCATCTTAGAAGTGATTTTATCTCTATTTACAGATTTATATTAATATCAAATACTACACACTGCATTTGGTGCTGAATATCTGGAGACATTAGAAATGTGTGTTTATTAGCTTCCAGTAAACATTTGCATGCTACATAATTTTTTTAAAGTTCAATACACTACAGTGATAGGAATTATAATATTTGGCAAAAGTAAATTTCATATCTGTATCTACCTTTCAGACATGATGAAACTAATTTTTCTAAAAAACAGTATCTTTTCAAGCATTTTTCTTCTACATAAACTTCATTAATAGAGTTCTTTTTAGATTTAAATTACTTCCTAACTCCATTACTTGTTCCACATAACAGTCTTAATAACATGCTAATTCAAAAGAAGCACTCAAGCATCTTTTTGTGTCTTAAGTATAAGAAAAATCTCAGAAGAAGCTCTAAGTGGCTTTATCAGTTTGCAAGGATTGACCCATGTTCTATTTAAACATGTGAGTGAACACTTCAACTTGCATATGATTTGAAATCCAGACACAGGAATAAAGACTTTAAAAATGTAGATTACTTCTCTAAGAGACAAATCTGTACCAGATAATCAGAGGCTAGGAGCAGCTGATCTTTCAGTGAAACAGAAGATAAACTAGCACCACAAAAACGAACTGACACTACTGACATGTGCTACCATACTCTAAGCCTTAGACCATGACTGGCAGCATCCCTGGGCTTGGCCAGCAGATGCATGTAATGTATCTACTCTCACCCTAACAGCCATGTACATGTGACTGTCAATATTATTTCCCAGTTCACAAAATATCTTCTGGCAGGTCCTCTCCTCTGGCAGATCATATTCTGAGCCTGGTTCTGTTCACGAAGCCTTTCTTTTCCTTTTTCTCCCTGCCCCCACTGGATCCCATGCTGTACTTTGGTTTCTGAGATATATTTTTAGAGTCAAGCTTGCTATATTTTGAAGATCTGTCTGGTCACAAAATCCTAATCCTATTGCCTCTGCCTCTCTCCCTAATGTGCTGGTACTACAATCATTTGCCTACCAGTCCCAGTCCATTAATCCAATTTTTAGGCAAAAATGAATATAACTTATATTAATATTAAAAGAGAGAAGTTCAAAAGCTAGTCAATAAATGAAATTTGTATCTATAAATAAGGAGTGTTTCAAATTCAGTGTATTATAGATATTATTTGAGTTGATTTTGATCTGGATAAAATGCTGTGTAGTGACTTTAAAAATCTCTTCTTTAAGGTCAGGCAACCTAAGTTCAGTTTTCCACATTTATAAACTGTGTGACCATTAGTAAATTGCTTAATTCCCAACATAAGTGGTTCATGTTAAAGTAAAATAAAATATATTTTCAATTCACAATGAAATTTATAGAAACAGCCCTTCCTGATGCTATGCCATATATTATGTCAGAAACCCATTATCTTTTACTAACAATAAAAGTATAAAATTTCATCAATAATCTTTATTTGAGGTCAAAATATGTTTTTTCTATGTTAAAAAATTAAAATAGAATTTGTAATATAATCTAGTTCCCTAGGAATTCAATTTGACACTTATTTCAACTTAGTTTGTGATAGAACAGTTTAAAACATAAGTGGTAGTTAATATTTCCAACTTAGTTGGACCTAGGTCCAACCAGGATGAAATTTTCTGGACATACCTAGGAAGGATTTGGTTAGCCTCTTTGAATATTTCTGGGGGATTTTAATTAAGTAATGAAGATGACCCAAAATGTGGGTGATACTATTACTCTGGAATGGGGTCCTGAACTGAAGGAAAATAGAAAGTGAACCAAGAACAAATGTGAGTCGCCCCCTGCTTCATGATTCTGAATGTAACATGACCTTAAGCTCCCATTGCCATTGCCATGACCTTCCTACCATGATGACTGACACAAAAATAAACTTGAACTGTGAGCCAAGTGAATTCCTTCATTCCTTAAGTTAGTCTGTCTATTCTTTTATCACAGTAAAAGGAAACATAACCAAGACATATGTGAGTATAGACCTTTCATTATTGCACGTATAACCTATAAGAACCTCGCTGTGTATTCTCAAACACAATGATCAAGGTTAAAAAAATATATCTTTTTATATACTTTAGGTTGACTTAGCTCCTTTGATGATACTAAAGAATCTATTTAAATCAATATTTTCAAAGTAACAATTTTTATTTTTATAATTATATCCATTTTGGGGGCAATACATATCAGGCCTCCTATGTGGATTTCAGATGAAAACTACAGAAACCTGGGCTCTCCTCCCTCATCCAGGGAGATGGAAAACAGGTAACTGGTATTTTTAACTAATGAGCAACATCACTAGTCCCTGAAAAAACTATTTTTTTGTGAAATAATCCCTAAAAATATTTCACCTAAACAATATTATTGAAAACTAAGTAGATGGTAGACTATTTTTTTACTCAGTACTGAGGATAATCATATAGGACACATTGACTGTGTATACTAAAAAGAGATATGGTAGGAAATTCATCACATAGAGGTTCAAATCATTCAAGATGTCTGTCCCCAAGCATCATCTCCCTCCTGTTGTCCAGTAACAAATGTAGAAAATTGTGCTTCATTATTCTTCAATTGCACTGTAACAATGAAAACGTAACGAAAAGGTTACGCAGTCATCTTGCCAGGATGCAGATCACCTGTATTTTACTAAAAAAAAAAAAAATCATGTCTTCCCTGTTACTAAATAACACGTTGCAGAATCTCCTTGGTCCATCCTCTCTCAGTGACTCCTGGAGCAATTTAATCAGCCATCACTTCCAGATGACTATCTCAGAGAGCATAAATGTATAATCCATCTATCAGCCAGAACGGGATACTAGTGAATAATATCCAAGACCTCAGTTTTCCACTAAAATGTGAGCTTAACAGGGGCCTTTCCAAATCCTAAAATCTACTCAGACTAGTTTAAATTCTTCTACTGAAAGCTTATTCTCACTTTATATTTGTAACACATATTCTTTCCACAAAGGAAATACAAGATATCAACCTGAGCATGGTGGTGCAGAGCTATAGGATCACTGCACGTAAGACATGCTTCCTCTAGTAGGAAGGTAGTGGCCACCAAGACGTGCACACCAAGGGAGATGCTGCTGTAAGTAAAATGATGATAAGAGAGTACCCTGATATTTCTAGCCTATCCACAGGTAACTTCTGCACCAGTGTACCAGGTGTAGGGCTATAAGTTCCTTGCTCATTCTGACTTAGGCTATTGACCTCATCCAGCCATTCTGAATTCTAAAGATACCTTTTCCAAGTACAAGGTGTATAACAAGGTTAGACCACTTATAAACAAACCAAAGTTGAGCAAATAGTGTAACTCATAATCTGACTTGTATCTAATGGGCTTCTCTAATTTGGCAACGTCATCTTTGTGACATCTAAAAATTAAATTGGATTTATTTCAGCCTATAGTTAATCTTAATTATTGTTTCTAGGAGAAAAATGCAATGCATTTCTACCAAAATTCCATGACTTTCTTTGTCCTAAAGGTATCTAAGTTCTCAAACATAATTAGATATCACTGACTAACCAAAATGTTGATCTCTACTTAGTTGTGTTTTCTTTTTTTCTTTTTTTCTTTTCGTTTCTTTTTTTTTCTTCTTTTTTGGTTTTTCAAGATAGGGTTTTTCTGTATAGCCCTGGCTGTCCTGGAACTCACTCTGGAGACCAAGCTGGCCTCGAACTCAGAAATCTCCCTTCCTCTGCCTCCCAAGTGCTGGGATTAAAGGCGTCTGCCACCACTTCCTGGCTACTTAGTTGTCTTAGAGTAGATTTGAACTAGTTTCCTAAGTCATTTTAATAAAAAAAAAATAGTTTTACAGAGGACAAATGTGACTAAGAATTAATCTGCAGTCTTGTGCTAAAGAATTTGTGAAGAAAACACATACCAGATAATTTCTATGATATAGCGGCAATAGTCCAGTAAGCACATCTGCAGATGACCATGGAAGTAACCTTAAGGAACAGATAAGGAGTTTACAGCAGAAAAGCAGAAATACTTTCAGAAACACCATGATCAAAGCTACAGAGTTCCAAAGTGTTAAACAGTAACTAAAAGCAATTTAGAATTAAGACATAAGGATAAGGAGTAGAGGTCTCGGAATCAGCAGGTTTGGAGAGCTGCCAGGGAGCTGATCAGTAGAAAAATCCAATTGTCATGATTTCTAAAAGCATGATATGACATGCAATAACTTTTCTGATTAGGCCACAGAACAGTCAGGAAGATTTCAACTGCCAGAGAACTAAACAGCTATCCATTATTTTTTATGATGTTAAAATTAATGGGTCCATTACTTTTCTCATTACTGTGATCAAATACCAGACCAAAAGTAACAAAGGAGGAAGCTTACATTGGCTCCCAGTTTAAAAAGGAATTCAGTCTATTATGGCCAGGAATCCATGGCAGGTAGAATGTGATTCAATTGGTCTCTTTGCATCCACAGTATATAGATGAAAAGATGAGAATCAGGGCTGGGGTGTATAATCTCAGGCAGTCTCGCAATGACCAACTGATTCAAGTAAGGCTCCACTTTCTTCTACAAGCTGTCAAAACAGCAACACCACTTAGATCAAGTATTCAAATGAAGAAGTTTTTAGGAGATATTTCACATTCAAACCAAATAGTCCTGTGTTATACAGTAGCAAATTACAGAAATCATGATGAAAATCCCAGAGTTGTAATATTTCACCTCAATATTTACAATGAAGTAGAGTCAAATATGGATCTTGTAATTACTTGCTCATGTGAAAGCTATTGTCTACTTTATCAACTAAATTCTCCTGCCATTCCAATACTTTCCTACTAGTTCTCTTTCTAACTTTTGGTTTTGTTCACAGAGGAATGACTTCCCTGATCTCCCTAGGTTAATGAGATATTCTCCCAAATGACAGCAATGAGATTTCAAGGCCAAGGATTCCCTACCTGTATGGTATCACATGATCACATGTACTCATGGACACAAAGAGAGTGTAACTTTAGGTTTGACTTGCAACCAATAGTCCAGCTGTTATAACAGTAAACTTAACAGTACCCAGGGGAAGAAGAAAGAGTGATATTTAATGCAAACTAGCTTGTAGAAAAATATGATCACTTCCTATTTTATTAAAAAGCAATACAATATTAAAAAGGACTCCTTGGGAAGATACTTAATGTATATTGACAAAGTTGATAGCCTGGGGAGTTGTATCCTAACCTAAGTATTAGAAAATACTGCCTACAGTATTAGAAAAATTGTAGGCCAGCTATTTCCATAAAATTATGTAGAATGTATATAATAGAGTGGACCTAGAAAAATACTAGAATATGTATTCTCAAATTAGGCATCTCTGAGGAGAAACATTTATATTCTGTCTCATTTAATCCAAACATGCAGATTTTATTTTTACTTTTTGCATTTATTTTATTTTCTGTATATTAATATCGACCTGAATGTAGATATTGAAAAATGTGCCTGCATATGGGTGGTTGTGAGAACATACTAGTGCTAGAAACTGAACGGTGATCCTTGGTGAGAAGAGAAAATACTTGTGATCATTGAGATAACTCTCCAAACCTATACATATAAATTTTTAAAGATTATCTATCTATCTATCTATCTATCTATCTATCTATCTATCTATCTATCTATACAACTACATATCTATCTATCTACCTATCTGTATATAGTATCAAATTATATATATATGCATATATATACACATATACATATATATATATATATATATATATACACATGTGTTATACAATGAGTGTGATATACAATCAGTGGCTAATAAAACAAGTGATGTACAAAAATGTTACATGATGGCAATAAGCATGATATGGGCTCAGAATGCATCACAAGATTATATTTGTGCCTCAATCACAGTTCTAACCTATAAGGATCTTGTTCGTGAATACAGACTTGAAACAGAGAAACCTCTAATATCTAAAAAGAGGTTAAATTAAAATGGCAGTGTCATATTTTGAATGAGAATGGCCCTCATAGGGTCATATGTTTCAATGCTTGGTCCCCAGTTAGTAGAACTTTTAGGAAGGATTTGGAGGTTTGTCCTTGTGAAGTAACAGTGTAATTGTTGGAAAAGTTATGATACAGGGTATGGGATTTGAGGTTCCAAAAGCTCACAATAGGCCAATAGGCTCATAGGCTCGCTCTCTCTGTCTCTGTTTCTGTCTCTGTCTCTCTCTGTGTCTCTGTCTCTGTCTCTCTCTGTCTCTCTGTGTCTCTGTCTCTGTCTCTCTCTCTCTCTCTCTGTCTCTGTCTCTCTCTCTCTCTCTGTCTCTCTCTCTCTCTTTCTCTGCTACCTCCAGATTAAGCTATTTCTCCAGGACCATGCCTTTCACTATACTCCCTTGCCTCTGAAACTGTAAGCAAGTCCCCAAGGAATTATTTTCTCTTATAAGTTGCTTCAGTTATGGTGTCTCCCGTCTGCAATAGAGCAGCAACAAAGACAGTCAGTGTGAAAACATCTGAGAAGTAGGGAAATCGAAATTTATATAGTAGGTGAATTCTTCTTTAAGTAAATTCTGTAATTTATAAATCCATAGACATGTTTAGGTGAATTGACATCATATAGTTTAGCAATTTTGAATCATGAGGATTACCAAAGATGATCTCCTAAAGTGTCAAAAAATGTTTAGCACAGAACAATAAACTTAATCAACTTTAAGGTTTTATAATAGCTTAATTTCATAGATGAGTGAGTGGGAATTTATAGAAATAATGTTATATCTATGTTAATAATGTTGTATGAACACAACTGTAAGCACACATATTTAGATAACTAAAATGGTGCATTATTGCAAAATAGCTCTTACATAATAAATGTAACAGGACATCTAGACATAGGACTAAAAAGATGAAAAAGTTTCTTCATTGTTGATTCTTAGAAAGGATCATCATCTGTGACACTAATTTGGCCTTGAACTCACTGTCTAGCACAGGCTGACCTGAGACATGTGGTGATTATCTGCCTCCTCCCAGTAAGTGCTGGGCTTAGAGATGGGAGTCACCAGCATACTTGGCTTAAGCATTCAAGTAGCTCTGTTTGCTTCTAAACTTTATATTTTTAATTATTGCAGTATGCATATACATACATACATGCATACATACATACATACATACATACATACACACATCAGGATAAACTGATGTGGTATATACATTCTATCCATCACAGGATTTAAAACTAGAGGATAAAACATGGGAGCCAGCACATTTGACTGACTGTGGGCTTGCATGCCAGCACCAGTGATCATCCCCATTGAAGCTAAAACTCTAACAAAGCAAAGAACCTTACCTTCTGTCTTCCATACCTTCCATCTCCCATCCTTGCTCTTCATAGTGAGCAAAAGAGAACATGGAACATATATATTCCTATAGATTTGTATTCCTTAACAAGTTTTGGAACTAATATACAGACAATGTTTCTAAGAAACATGCACCAACTGAATATATCAACTATCTCAACATTCTACATCACATTGTAAAAATATCTTTCTGAATTTGGTAAGAAATACAAAAGTTTTAAAGGAACCAAATAACAAGAATCTAAATCTCAAATAATTTCAATCTGTAAGTAGAAATGGATAATAAATACTGAAATGGCTAGAGAATATGCACATGAAGAAATGGAAGCCAATAAGAATGTTCTACGTGCCAAGAAAACCAAGCCAGACAGCCCAGATCTGGGAATTAAGCATGGGTCTGTGTCTGCCAATGAAGAAGGTCATTCCTTGACTATTTTTCAAATGGGCTTACTTTCTCACTCAGAACTCCAATAGAGACAGAACTCTACCCATAGCATCTGATAATAATGGTTCTCGACTTGTTCAATATTTTTTATTTGTTAAATGCCAAATTCAGGGTCATTTCATTTCAATTTAATAGAAATTATAGGTCTCATAATCCTCCAGAAATATATCTGTGGGAAATATGTGAATTTGTAGTTCAGTACTTCCATTGAAAAAAACACTCTCATTGCCACATAGATGTGAATATCAACTGATAAGCATAAAATAATTTACTGAAATGTAATTATAATGTATTTTAACAAGACAAAATCTTCCTGCGTTTGCTTTCCTATCACTTACTATGACATGCGTTAGCTTCTCCCTACAAAATACACTATTTACAGCATTAGTAATTTTCTTACAAAGTACATGCAGAAATTCAAAGATATGAACCTGGTGTGAGCTACCCTGTAACAAATTTTAGAAGTCTTGAAAGAATATTTTCTTGCATTTTCCTGTCACGCTGTGCTTCTTGTTGGAGACACTTAGCAAGATTAGCAAGCTTTTATGCACAGCAATTTTAAAAATTGTTTTGTTCCATATGGATGAAAGACAATCTTTGTAAATTTTGCCCATTCTCCTCAAGCAATCTTTATCAACTAAAAATCATCTTGTATGATTACAGCACAATTACTTTAACTTCATTTCTAAATATGCCGATTCATATTAGATACCTCTCCCTGATTTCTATAAGTGTATAGAGTACTTACGCATTTCCTCACAGAAACCACTGGGTGAAATGAGACAGCTCATAGAAAAACATTTTGGAGTTTCTCAGGCATTATGAAAATATAAGAATAAAACTTCCTACACAATTTTGACAGGGAAATAAGCTGTTTGGGACTAAGATATGAGAAGTAAGCACCTAAAGTATTTGCTAAGAAAAATGTTTGCCATACTTTGTAAGAAATTTTCTTTCCTCCCTTCTTTCTTTCCTTCTTTTCCTCACCCTCATTCTATGAAAATTCTTCATTGACAACTTATTAGGATCTAGAAACCAAAAAGTAAACAAGCCTCTTGTCTTGTATATGAGGAATATTCTACAATTGATAAGTTGAGGTGGTAAGACATTCCCTAACTGTTGGCAACCTAATTTCATGGTCAAGGTGGAGGTTCTTGGACTTAATTAAAATGAGAAGTCGAGTCAAGCACCAGTATTCATATGGTTTCAGACTACATGCCATGTGATCTGTTGCCTTAAATGCCTGCCATGATGTCCCTATTGTAACTGATTATACCTTAGAACTTTGAGCAGAATACATTCTTCCATATGGTACTTCTCTTGGGCCTTTGTCACACAGTAGACACAACTCATGTCTTGTTCTTCTTTCTGTTCTTTCCTGTAGGTCTTTCTGCTCCACTCTACCTCCTTCCTTTCCTCCATTTCTCTTTTACTCTCTTTCTTTTCTTGATTTCAAGCTCAAAGTCTGAAGCATGCTAGGTTTGCAAGTCTACCACAGTGCTATACCCTAGCCCCACTTTATACTAATACTTTATCTAATATATTACTAATTTGGTAGAAATTTAGAAGAAATCAAGAGCTGTGACATAGTAAATTGTTAGTAATTCATCAAAATGTACCTAAGTGAGCTTAATTATTATAGTAGTGAAGTTTAACTTTACTACAGTTGTTTTTAAAGATTCACTTATCACAGATGCAAAGTTTGACAGAAGACATAAAATAAGTTTGTAGACCTTAGTAAACGACTTGATCTAATATTACAATATCTTTATTCAATCAATAAATAGCTAGATTCAATCAATAAAGAACATTCAATCATCATACTAATTATTCTGCTGATTTTCCTACTTTACTTTCATTTTTACTACTTTTGACCTAATGTAAACTTTATGAGAATAACTTAATAGCTACTTGAAGATTATCACAAAGACAATGGCAATGGCCCCATCTTCACCCTTCATATAATGGGGAAATTAATAACTTGAAAGTGGAACACAAATGCTTTTAACTCAAAAGAGCAAAAGGGAATTCCAAAAGACCATCTGGTGGAAGAGACAAGGCTGCTTTTAGAATGACATCAAGACTGAGCAAATACCTACTGTAGGTCTCAGATATCTTCAGTTTATGGAGAGCCCCCAAGGAGAGATGAGAAAGAACACAAGCCTAGGCTGAATGAGATAAGACCCCAGCATTAGTCTGCTACTGGCCCTCAATCTTATTCTGACACTTCTGGGGCCATGGGAAGTAAAAGCTCCCTTTCTCAAGTCTGTTATCTAGTTCCTTCCATTTTTTTTTTCTGAGGACAAGGTTTGATTCATGCAATCCTTAATTCTTTATTTTCTCTGGCCAATGTTTTAATTCTGCCTCAAGAATTTTCTTCCCCTAAGAGCAACACAACCAAGGCAGTCTTCCTGTGTCAGAAGATAGTTGTTGTAGGGTAAATTATGATTTTGCCAAAGGTTCCTAGCACTACAGGCTTAGCAAAATAAATGGCATGCTCAGATCAAAAAAGTTGTAAATGGACACAGCTTGCTATCTGTTGACAGGACAACTTAGTGGAATTGTAAACAGAAGAGAAAAAAGGGGCAATGACTCAAGTTTTTAAACACTACACTGCCTCAGGCACTGAAAACCTAGAATGATATTCACATCTTCCAGCTATAGCAGTACTGTCTGAGGATGCACATAATTCCAAAACTAGAATCCATCCTCTTTCTCATTCACATAAACATAGAGATACACATACTAGATGAACAAAATAAATTCTGATTTGAAGTTTCCTATGGGGGGCAATTACAATAAAAAGACAAAGTTTGCTTTGCTAATGATTTCAACTATTTCAACAGCATACTGAAGGATTTTTTTTTTAATCTAAGTTATGTTAATGTTGATCTAAACTAGCTAATTTAGAACATGGTCACTGCCTGTGTTCTGCAAGGAACACTGGTTTAAGACATGGATCAGTAATGAGAAAATAGTAACATGGGTAGAAGATGAAGGAGCAAAAGAACCAGGATAAGTTTTGTTTAAAATGCTGATATAAAAGATTTTAGTATAATTAATTTAGGGAATGGTTTCATAATCACAATAGAATTCTAACATTTGAATCTATAATTTATTTCAAATAAACAAATGTCTGTTCAAATTGTAAACTGTATATACGCAAACACATGACAAAGTATGCAATTTTTATTCAGTTATTTAAATAAAATAAAATCTGACTGTAAAACTGGTGAAAATATTCAATACCATGGCAATTTAAAAAGATAAGAGAGATTTTAAATACTGAGATTATGATGTGTGAAAACTCTTAGGTATTTAATTTGCCATACCATAAAGATAACTCAACAGTTTCTTTAATAACATGAACTGTGGTCTTACATGACTGAAATTCAAATTCACTTTTGTTATTTATTAACTCTGTGAGCATTATCAAATTAATTAGCTTTTCCTTGTTGTAATTCCCTTATCAACATGATCTAAATACCAGCCTTTCAAAGAGTTATTGTAAAATCCAGAGAGTTAATTTTATAAATTATTAAAAGCACATGCAGTACATAGGTATCTTTTGTTTTTAATGATATTATTATTGTTGTTATTATTATTATCTATGTTATTTTTTGAATCATACTCTATGTAACTCAGGATACCCTCAAACTCAAACTACTCCTGGCAAGTAGACACAGTGCTAAAACTAAAGGTATATATCATCATTCAAGATTTCATTGCAAGTACTGAAAGACTGGGAGATTTAGAAATTTGGGGAAAAGCATGCTAATGAAAAGGGAAATGTATTAGTAGAAATGTATGTATACTGTATAACCTTTACTTAAAGGACATAGAAGGTCTCTGTAACGAGCCAAGAATGTAGACTAGCCAGTTTCAGAAACCTGTTGGCCACAAATGCTCCCCCTAGTTAGGTCCAAGAACAAAAGGCAGGATATGAGCCATCTGGGTAGTTCTAGGGAATGGTCAGCCATAAAGTGAATAACATTGACCAGACCACATTCTTGTGCATATTGAGTGTGTAGGACGTTTTCCTTATGACCCTGACTCAAAAAGGGGCTGGGTCTCTTTAGAATTTTCCACTGTTCTCTCGGTATGTTTCCTTGGTAACCCCTTCAACCCCCTAGTTTGTGGTTTTTCCCTTTAAATACCCCTCACTTCTTGTGTTTGTGGTCGAACCTCTCTGGCCTGCCAGGCTACGACTTCTACCCCAGATCTGGCTTATCCCGAATAAACCTCATGTGATTGCAGCAAGATCGGTCTCTCGTGAGTTATTGGGTGGTTGCATCATCCCGAGACTTGAGTGAGGGTCTCCCCAGTTCTGGGGGTCTTTCAGTACCTATTAATACAAAAATGTGAGCTGGGCAGGGGAGTACACACCTATACACCTAGGATTAAAGCAATCAAACCACACACATGAGAGCTTGGGATTATTTGGACTATATACTAAGAACTTGTCTCAAAGAAAAATAAAACAGACAACTCCCACTACATCAGAAAGATTTGAGATTATTTTCAGGTAGTCTAAAACTTATTAGGTCATTATGTATAAAGTCTAAAATTGTAGAAAGAAGTCTATTCATGAAAAAAGGAATAATATAGTTGGCTTTCTCTGGAACACTTGGTAAGTTCTTATCTCTAAGATCTGCTTCAGACCTTCTTTTAAACTGCTGTTACTTGACAAACCTCACAAATTAACCAATTCCTCTTCCTCAACATATATGTTCAGTGAAACTGAAACTAAGAGGAGTGAAACAAAATAGAATTTATTATCATCTAAAATAAAAGGTGTGACCTCCCCCAGCCTCAAGCAGACTGGTCTAGACTTTGTCCTTGTAATAAGCAGCTAGCCCACTTAGGGTAGAGTGTCCTGAGATAAAGAAAGCCCTTTTGTCCTGCTGTTTCTCTGCCTCTTCCAAAGTTCCTGCTAGGAGCCATGCCCTGCTGAGCTGCTTCACCTGCTTTCTGGACAGAACAACAAGATGGCCCTTTAGGCCACAAGAGCCTGGCTTACTGGGGGATGGGTTCCCTGCCTATATATTCTCAGACTCTGAAATACACATGGAACTTTGACTTGGTCTGGTTATTTGCAGTCCGACTCCCCTATTTTTTCCAGGCCCCTGCCTCTCTTTCAGGAACCCGGTTTGCATAGCTGCTGGAGGCTGAAAAAAGGAAAGATGGCAGATAAGCCAACCTCAGTGCAAATATATTTTTATATATATTTAATATAATATTATGTAATATATATATATATTACATATATATTATATATAATATATAATATAATATAATGCAAATATAATGTAACTCATTAAGTGTTTATCATTCATAAGCAATAGTTCACATTAAGAATTTAAGAAAAAATAATAAAAAAAAAAAAAAGAATTTAAGAGTTTGATGTACATGCTGCATTATAGTGTCAGCTAAAAATGTCTTAAACTTTACAGTCTCTATCTCTTACAATGATGAATCTTCCTGAAACTCCCAAACCAGTTATTTTAATAGGTTAGAGAGAAGATCATGTAGGCATATGAAGGATGATGAACTGCATCTCACCCTTTTCCAGTGAAATTAGTTTGCTCATCTACCTTTTTTTTTCTAATTAAGATTTTATGTTGTTGAACCTCAAAAACCAGAATTCAGAAATGGCAACCTACTACTAGGACATTTTAGTGTCACTGCCTGTCTTTTATAAGGTACACTGACATGCACAGATCACCAGAGAACAGACATGGAAAATCCAGGAGGTACATGTGATTTCTTGCTCACCCTCTTGGGAGGCAACATGCTTTCTGAGCCCACTTTGATAGAAATTCACTATGGATTTCCTACAAAGAATTCTCCTAGCCGGGCAGTGGTGGCACACGCCTTTAATCCCAGCACTTGGGAGGCGAGGCAGGTGGATTTCTGAGTTTAAGGCCAGCTTGGTCTACAGAGTGAGTTCCAGGACAGCCAGGGCTACACAGAGAAACCCTGTCTCGGAAAACCAAAAACAAACAAACAAACAAACAAACAAACAAACTTCTCCTGGGCTGCTCCCACTTTATTTACTAAAAGTGCAGAAAGTTTCTCCCCACTTTAGTGCTCTCTCCAAAGAGGGTAACAGAGGATTCAGTTAAGAAAGCTACAAAAGGTGGTTAGCATTCTAGCATGGAGCCCATGCTGACACTAACTTGCTGATCAAAGACCCTGTAAAACCTAAGAAGTCTCCAATACATAATTCATTTCAAAGAAAGCCAGTCAGCAGGGCACTGTGAGATACGGAGGGGCAGAATGCTGGCAAAGGCACAGAGCAAAGAATCCCAAGAAAGTTTCTGTGCCACTTCCATTTAATGAGCCACAGTACAACAAACAAAAGGCTTAATTAAAAGGTAGATGAGTCATTTCCATTTAGTGAGCTCATCTACCTTTTAATTAAGTTTTTTTGTTTGTTTGTTTGTTTGTTTCTTAACTAATGGCAGCTTATATACACTTGGTACAGGAAGAATAAAGTATGGAAATGAAACATATTACAATAGAAAATGCATATTTGATATAGAGAAACCAACAGATTGTTTAAGGGCTCACAAAGCCACTAGTTATACATGGGGAAGAGTATAATTGTATGAAATCTAGAAAATACCCTAATGTACTCCAGGTATGATGAAGACTCCTAACAGAATATCAGCCCATATCACTGACTGATACTCTGAATATCAGAAGTGTTATGAAAGTTTCAAGTATATTTAACTTGATAAATAAATTTGACAATTACTGAAATTTAGTATTTACTATGAATGCTATATGGAAAGTGTTGTATCCAGTCATATAACAAATAACTATAGTATAATTCTACCACACTTATTCATTTTAATCCTCACATGCAGTACCTGAAGTTTCTAATCCACCATTTGTGAGGAGAAAACACTGGGTAAGGCAAAGGTAAGCAATGAGAGATCACAAAGCTGGCAACCAGTAGAAATTTAGTCTGACTAAATCCTTAGACTACCACTCTGTGCTGGTAATACTCGCTGAGATTTTCCAGGACTTAACCCTAAACATTTAAGGCTTAGTTTCATTGGCCACTAATTCAAACAACTAGTTTAAAAATAATGATAATTCCATATAACTGGAAGGTATTTGCACATTTTGAGAAAAATCTGATAAAGGGAAAATCATTTTATAGCAATATACAGACATCAGCTTCACTCAGTGACTCATTTCACACTTCAGACCCTCCATGTGCAGAGTTACAGTTAATATTATTCTGGGGGTTACTATACATCCTTGTTTCTTTAAATATCAACTAGGGGTGGGTATCTACTCCACTCCAAATCATATTGTTCCCAGATAAATGACACAGGAATCTTTAGAATTAGAATAAGTTTAAAAGCACTAGAGATGGGCAGATATCAACCCTCTGTGCTATTTTTTTTCTACTGACCTGGAATAATTACTTGAACTGCTCTGCCTGGGCAGGTCCTATTCCATCAAGCAGGCCCTCATGGCCATGCACTTATAATCCACATATTCCATGGCTACTTCCTTTCTCTCCTCTCCCGACTCCTTGTGGTCTCTGACTTAGAGCCCAAAGCTTCTGGCCAGGCCTGGATGTAGGCATCTTTATTAACCAATAAGGGATAACGTAGGGGGGAGCAAGACTTACATAGCATCATTTAGTGTACATGAAGATCTCCTTCTTGGGGTTAGGGGGAAGCAGGTCATGGGGTCCAGCATTTACAGTCTGAACACTTGGCAGTACCAGAACCACTCCTGTAGTACAGCACACAGCAGGTTCCAGGAAATGATTTTCCTCTACATTCTCTCACCTTTTGTGTGCTAATCTGTTCATAAATGGCCCATCAAGACCTTCAATTTGATCATTATTGATGCCATCAGAGAAAGAGGTCAAAGCAAACACAAATAAAGAGGGCCCTGGGGGAATAACAATCACCTAAACTCCTTCCTGCGCTCTTCTTGAGCTCGCCAGATTGTTACCTACTAATCGTGAGACTATCTCCAGCTCAGACACTTGAAGACCTGACTGTTCTTTTTAGTTCTTTTTCTCCAGGGTAACTTTCTCGCCATTGTTGTGAATCTTCCTCCTACCTTCACAATAGTTATTGCACCTCACAATGCACCCTTCAAAAGAAAGTATAATCACAAGGCTTGATAACTATGTATGCTTTGATAAGTATGTATCTGTTGAGAGCATGTGGCAGGAATTAAAGAAACCAAATCTTAGAATGGTTTCAGTTTAAGCCTACATAGAGTGTTACTGTGGGTACATAACCAATATATTGCTAATCTTCTCTCTCATATCTTGGCATATATGAATGAACATAGAAACACACAGGTGTGTGTTTCCCACATATCAATAGTAACAGTTTCATAACTCCCTAAACTTACACAAAGCATGTCTGCATAAAGCCAGATACCGTTCAGTGGAATGGTAAGAGCTTGCCAGATACGAGAACTGCCTAATGAAATGAGCCTCTTTAAATGAAAAGACAGTAGGTACTTAAATGAATTTTCCCATTAAAACAACATATTCAACAAGTCTGCCTTATCAATAGGTTTCAGTGATATCTCAGAAGAATAATAAGGAATTAACTCTAACTAGTATCAGTTAAGATACTAGTCATTAAGATAACTAGTATCAATTAAAATACCATGCTACCATGCACAGATTTGAATCATGTGTATCGATTACTAATTCAGAAGGAGAAAGAGGAAACAAGAAGTTACTTTTCCATAGCACAAAGGGAAATCTACCTACCTTTCAATATGCAGTCCCTATGTGTAGCACAACTACTATTAGCTTGTTTAAGTTATTTCTAAATGTACTAGTTAAACTAAATTTGACTGTCTAGAACTTTTCTAGGAGGCTTAACGTGTTAAAGATAATAATGCACATTTTAAAGAAAGCAATAAATTTTCAATACTAACATTAATGTACCTCAATTCTTAATTCAAAATAGTTAACTAGTTCTTATTGCAGGACTAATAGTGATGTTATATTAACTCTTTAATTAACTAATTATAATTATTTTCTTTATTCTTTAATATTCAAATCTATTAATGTAATACCACTGTCCAGATGACAAGATAATCATAGGGATAAAGTTATCAAAGATATGAAAAACAAATTGGCTTTCTTATCCAGCAGCTAAGTGCCATGGACCATAGATGAGAGTTAAATTATAATTTTGATATATTTTTGATATCTCTGTGAAGTTCTAGAAGGAACATTGTTTACTTTGGGTCCATAGTTGAAAACAGAGTCATTGGATTTGGCCTATGGATATCCAAGGGGATATGGATTCTAAGCTTGTAGCTAAAGAGGTAACGTTTGGTGAGAAAGAGTAAAGAGTGACTCTAGATAAGAGAAGAGTGCACATGCAAAGATAGGAAGTTGGTGGCTCTGATACACTCTCAGTACAGTCAGAACATGATGGCAGTGACCATTGAAGATGATGGTGGC
>NW_022196902.1:25323044-25361128 GCF_008632895.1 Mastomys coucha
AAGATGATGGTGGCTCTGATACACTCTCAGTACAGTCAGAACATGATGGCAGTGACCATTGAAGATGAAAGACTTCAACTCTGGGAAATTTTCTCCAGCTCTGGAAAGAGCAGAGTTTTGTTTGCAGATGTTTATCTGTCAGAAGTGAAAAATGTATTTATCTATTTTTACAAACAACAGGCCTGAGAATAGTATCCTTGGGGGAGGAGGATTATAATGTTGGACCTGATATGTTTCTGAAATTCCAGGTTTCAAGAATGGTCTCAACCACCATTTGTTGCAGTAAATCTCCAACCCCTTAAGCCCATGTAAAAACACACACCTCAGTTATTTATAAGCTGCATGCCTAGATGGGGCAGATTCACTAAACTAATCCCCAGCTATGAGATCCCTTGCTACTTGCAGCTTCGTCAGGCCATGCTCAATCTTCCTTCCACCTTTTCTTACTCTGTCCCTCTCCTCTTTCTGTTGCTTATCTTGGCCTATAAAATCCTAACCCTTTAGTTCTAGTGTTCCCTCTAGGCCATGTTGCTAAGTCTTAAGTTTATCTCTCTGTTGTTCAGTCTCATCTATGAACTTCTGCACTTTTCTTCTATCATCTCTTGCAGCTCCTGTATTTATTCTCCCTTTTCTGTTACTTTTTTTGACTTATAAAATCCTGAACTTTTAGTTATAGTGTTCTGAATATATATCTTTAACAAAGTTAGTTTCTGCAGAATTCCTAATATTCTCTTGATAACTGAGAAATTTGTTGTAAGTTAGGCAGTGCCTTCCTTGGTGATCAGTCTTGAACAAAGAAAGAAACAAACAAACAAAAATCAAAACACTGAGCATCGTTGCTTGTGTGTGTGCATGTGTATATGTGTGTGTGTGTGTGAACACACAGAGTATAATTGCTGGGGAGTATGGATAGTGTGTGTGTGTGTGTGAACACACAGAGTATAATTGCTGGGGAGTATGGATATTGAGGGAATAGGAGTTTGGGTCAACATTGATACTGATCAGTTCTCTACTTTAATCACATGAAAAAGTGTTCTGAACCCAAGACTTGCTGTTCTACTTAGGTTAGCAAGGACAACCCAGGCAGAAATCCCACTGTCTTGGCCCAACAGCACTGACCACGGATGCTGCTGGGTAGACCTCAGGTCTGTAGGCTTACACAGTGCTTTTAACTCCTGAGCGATGGCCTAACAACAAGTATCTCAGTGAGCCTTTCTGGTGGGCACTATTTCCAAATGTTACAGCTTCTGGCTTGAAGAAATAGAAAGGCCACATTTCATAGGACACTCCAGATAGGTATCTGAAGTGTTGCTGCCTAGTTCTGGTTGGACCTTTCCCTTGGATGCTGCTGCATGGTATCATTTAAAACTTGAAAGAAAAACATAGCTGAGATGCTGTGTCCAACTAACTCCTGACTCTTAACATCTTTCTAATATATAACCAAATCTAGGGCCCTTGAGTACACCCATCACTGTGTATTTCATAGAATGTTCAAAAGTATCATAGTTTCATTTTTCTTTTGTTGAATTAGGATCCTAATTTTCTGTCCCATTCCACCAAAAACTCTACATCTTTATCTGGGTAGCAGAAAGCAAATTACAGGCATCAGATCGTTTCTGTAAAAGAGTGTACAGAGGAAATTAAATGGAGAGGCACTTGAAAACATAAGTAATATAGGTGATCATAATGACTCTAATTTACAAAATGTAGCTACTCCAGTACCTATTGTGGAAAGATTAAAGCTTAGGCTCTCTGGGAGGTTGTTTAAGGTGGCCCCCAGCTGGAAGGTTGTTTAAGGTGGCCCCCAGCTGCTAGGGGAAACAGGAAGCTCTGTGGAACTCTCACAGAAGGCCACTCTGAGAAGTAAAGTCAGCATAGAAAACTGTTCCTTGTGTTAATTAGATATATAAACAATTCTCCAATATTGGAGGAGTTTGTGGTACTTTATTAATATTATAAGGCTCACTTTATTAATAAATGAAGCATTGCAAATGTTTATGTGGCTTATGTTATGAATCAGGATCTGCTCTCACTTAATTAAGGCTTTAGTGTGATCTGTCTGCCCTTCAGAGCAAACTAACTCATTCTTTGGCTGTAAGGAGTGTTGGCTGCTACTATGTAAGAGCTGAATCCTCTTAGGCATTGCCTGGGCTACAGGGATATGTGGTGTCTCTTGTATTCGATACAGTTGTATTCGATATAGTTGGAGAAAACTGTAAGTTGAGAAACAGGAGGTGTCTTTCAAGCTTCAGAGCTCTCTACAAAAGCAGCTAAGGCACTAAGGCAGGTTCAGAACTACATGACTCTCCTTCCCGACCCTTCTTCCTAAAGTCTCTCATTTCTGAGGTAAACAACTCCAAAATAAGAGATTTCTCTTAAGAAAACCTCCAATTAAAACCCATTTCTCAGGGAAAACAGTATAATAGAACTAATAAACATGCAACATAAATGATAAAGAGATAATTCCACTTCTTGTGGATCCATCAATTTGGCTGGGAATTGAGGTAAAGCAACAACATACATTCTGTGAAAGCAGGGTCCAAGGGGAAAAACAACTGAATAATAAGGAACTGGGAATACTACAGTTGAGGTATCAAGAGGTACTCACAGTGGAAGAAGTGTTTTCTCATATGTGGAGCAGATGGAATGGAAAGGGCTTATATAGAGGTCTCATATATGGGGCAGACAGAGGAAGGAGGAGGTCTAAAGTGGCTAAGAAGGAAGGTAGTGGACAAGTGATAAGGATTATGAACATCAGAGGAAAATGACATTTCTATCAGGCAACTGGAGTCATTCATAGGAATATGAATATTATTAGCATGTTACATTCACATAATAGAGACCTGGAAAAGTAATGGAGGCAAACCCTAGGAGTCTAATTTCTCAGCTTAATCCAGTTTGAATCCATTCTAGGACTGCTTTTCAGTATAATAACCCAAGTGCAACTTGTCAAGGACTCTTTGTATTTCCAATGCCAGGATAGACTGAGACATGAGAATGACTCCACCCTGAATAGCTGGTAATGTTTATATTCATTTACACCCAGGTATAAGTTGAAGAAATAAAAAGCCGGAATGAATGACACATATAAGGGAGCATGTTGGCTGGAAATCAATCCTAGTGTAAAGGAAGACACATAGACCATGACATTGTCAGAAGCTAAACAAGTTCAGAAAGAAAATAATGACTGTGAGAGCTTGAAAGTGATAATTATGCTCTGAACAAACAGGTCCATTAATTATCTGAAATGTTTATGAGGTCAATAGTAGAGAAAATCACAAGTCATCAAACTAAAGAAAAGCTGAGTTCTGGCTAGGGCTATCTATCATCAGTATGAAAATAGAAAGGAGATGCAAACTCTCATCCACAAAGGAAAGATGTGTGATGACAGTGCATTTGAAAGGAAGCTGTAGGCTCAACTACCCTATTATATTAAAACTGTAAGTCAATGACAGTTTCCCTGATTCCTCAACCAACTCCAAAATGCCATTTTGTACCAAGAAATTGACAGCTTCCAAGCTATACAAAATGTCATAAATGACAGGCACAATCATGACTAGTCAGCTTACTCCTGCATGGAAAATGAGGTCAAAGTTTATAAGACCATCTGGTATATGAGTTCTAGAAGGGGATGGCTGCCTCTATGGTTGGCTGCTAAGCCATGGCAGCCATTGGTGATGACTTGGGTTGAGGTAGCACCTGCTAGCAGGACTCTGTGAGTAAAAATAGCAATATTACCTCTGTGTATGTCCCTCATTGATTCACCTATACTTGAGCCATGTCACCAGAGAAAAATTGGGGCAGTATATGTAGCAAATCCCATCTGGAAGCACTGCAGGTCATCTAATCAGATACAAGAATACACCTCTGTGGTCCAGCCAGCCTTCCTCCTTTGCTCTGCTGGACTGCACAATTGGGAATTCACACCCAATTATAAAATCCAAATTAGGATGCTTTGCTAAATGACTTGAATCTAGTCTTATTTTGCATGCTTTTGACTGGATTAACTGCAGTAGCCAAGATAACTGTCCAATTGATCCAAGCAGATGGCACTCAGAACTGGAGCAACCAGTATGCCAAATTCCTATTCAGGGTTCTACAGTACTCTGGGGATTTTAGCTGACAATTGTCATGAAGAATTTGGCTAACTGTAAACAACTTATAAGAGAAAATATTAAAGGGAGATAATAAAGTCTAACAACCTAAACAATTGAGATGAGATGCCATAAACAATAAAATTCAGACGCATGATGTGGACGTTAACTGAAGTTTTGAATGTTACATTGGATATTCAAATTAATGGCAACAAACAATGCAGGATATCTTTAATATGGAGTGCTATTAGAATATTACAAAAGCAAATTAACAGGAAAGGCATGATCTCTGATGGCAGTATCAAAGATAATGTTAGTGAGTCACTGCAATAATAAACTATTACTATTATAAATTCTAGTTTTTTAAGGCCAGTGGGAAAAGATGGCCTCATTGCAGAGGTCTCCCACTTGTGTCTTGTCCCTAAGAAGGTTCCTCCTCAATGATGGCACCCCCTCCATTTTTATCCCTGGAGGGCCTCAAAAACAATGACTCAGTTATTGTCAGTTATGGTGGTTCATTGCTCAAGGATTTTAAATTTAAACCATGTATCTTTCAATATAAAGTCAGAAACAGTGAGAAAGAAAATGTCTTTATGAGCCTGAAAAATATTCCTTTTAATATTTTCAAAGTAATTTCCCAAGTAACAGTGGTTCATGAGCTCAGCTTGCCTTGGCTCTACCCAAAGATAATACAGAAGAGGCAGGCCGATGCTTGGAACACATTAATGAAATTTGAAATATGCTTACTAAAGAGTTAACAAGTCAAACTCATCCAAGAAATTGATTACTGTCATTGACAGGACAAGATTTACCTAAAGTTTAATTTATTTCATTCACAACAAATAACTCCATACACTCTCCATTTCAGAGACTGACACTTATTAAACACTCATTCTGTCTCTTGTGAACTGTGTCATCTTCCTTATTAACTCAAGTGCCACTACAGTGTAGTTCATTCTTCTTCTGCAGTCATGTCACAACAAAATTATTATTTATAAAGTCGAGAAAGAGAGTTTAGGATTTAATCCTACATTGTCCACTTACTATATCACTTTCTAAAGCTTCACATGCCTACTTTCATACACAAAAATTGAGGAAAATGGGGTTTCCTTCAATATTGTCAATCCCATAAGGGAATATATATGAAGCTTTTAGAACAGTATGGACACATATTGCTATTCTCTTTATGTCCCCTTCTCCATTTATACAGTTATACTTCCCCATTTTTAATATCCAGAATGTATATGCCATTGTTCTGTAAATATTTGCTAAGTGGATGGATACCATTTACTATACACATTAGTCCTACAAAAAAATGACATCATTACTCTTTTATTGGAACTGAACAAGACACATCTCCAGGAAGAGCTTCAGGTAGTCAGTCATGGAACAGAGATTAGAAATCAAGAGTGGGTGTTGACTATAAATGCTTTTCCACAGACTCATACAGGAACTGAGAATACTGTAGGAATCCACTATTTAAGAGTCAGCCACACGGGCTGGAGAGATGGCTCAGCCGTTAAAGGCTAGGCTCACAACCAAAAATATAAGAGTCAACCACACAAAAGCTTCATTGAGGGAAATCTCAACAAAGACAGCCCAGCACATTGTGTTTTTATGTTCTGTTTCATTTCAGAGATACTTATTGTAATTCGGTCATTAGGTTTCTTATGCTCAGATTTCTATTTCTAACATTTGTTCTCTTGCCATAATGAAAGCATCTCTGTGAAGTACAATAAGCACAATAGTCTTTCATAATGGAATGTGGTTTTAAAAAAAAGAATGTGGAATGAAAAGGAAGCAGGAACAAAGGGGCAATTAAATATAGACTGACTGAATATCAAGCTACTCACACCAGTGATTTTTCTTAGAAAGGGTTGAGTGAGAGAGATATGATTGGAAAATAATATTATCCATGCTGGGTCTGTCCTAGGAAAAATGCCCAGCTGTCACACTAATGTCCCACCTGCCCTGTAGGTCTGCTTCAGACTCCAGAGAAAAGAACTTGGAAGAGGATGAAAGGAGCTGAATAGCTGACAAGAAAGCAGACTAGAAGATTGAGGAGCAACCTGCCATGTGATGTTCATGGAAAATGCCAAATACAAGACGCTAGTGTCACATTGTACATATTAGCCAAAGAGAAAGTATTTTTCCTTGTCTAAGAAAGCTGGCTTAGATTGACAAACACGAGTATGGTGCAGTTAAACAGTTTCATGCCAGGAGATTGAGAATTTGCTGCTTCAAAAGCACATGCAAAAAAAAATGCAGTGCTGCTGAAATATATTTTCAGGCTGCATCTGTGTGTTTGAGATAGCATACTTACAACATGCTTTGTTTACAAGAATTACAGGCTTTCATAGTTATTAAAAAGCTTACTGAAGTATAGGAAGTGTATTCTAGATATTAAGGTTTTACATATAAACACATGGGGACAATTTATAATGGTCCCAGGACCTGTTTGATGAAAGGACCTGTATTGATGATAGGTCATTATCATACTATTTATAAAAAGTCAATTCTAATTTTAATATGTGTGCACATATAAGCTATGAATCAAGATCCATAACTCTTTCCTAATAATTCTTTAGTGCCCAATGGAAGGGCACTATAGATAAGTAAATTGTAATGTTCTGCCAAATTGATTAATTAGCTAAAGCTGGGCATATTCCTGCCAGTACAATCAGGAACCTCAATGTGAGGAGAAACAACAATGGTAGAGAGAATGAAATATGTATCACATTTAATAATAGAAATGGCTCACAAAATGGAAAGACAAACATGATTTTTTTAAAAAACTCAAACTGTATCTGTTGTTTGGGAAAAGTGTTATGACCAACATTATATTGATGTGTTGGGGTCATATTAAAAGGCCACACTTATATACTTACTTCCCAATGAAATGTTATGACATTGCACATTTTCAGGCACTGGCATTTGAACATGGACTTCTGACATAGGTGTTATGACAGTATGAGGTACCTATCATACATACCTGAGCTTTATGAGGTTTGAGACATGGTTCTTGCTACTTCCTACTCTTATGATTTCCACTTCCATGGTTATGCACACTTGAGGGATATAGTAACATAAATACAAATATAACTACATATCGTCTGTATACACACACACACAACACACACATACAACACACACACACAAACACACACAAACACTTGAAATATTATATCCACAAAAGTTACAGAAGTTGTTTTAATTGTACATTTTTAATTCTAAACTTTAAATGTGGGAGAATCTTAAATAGAAAATAAGTAACTATGTGTAACACAACTTAACAATGTATGCAGTGAAGCAAATGAGCTAGTCTGGCTTATTTTTAATTCATGAGCAATAAAACCTTTATATAGTTCTAAACCTGGAATGCAAGAAAAAGGTAAACCATTTGATCTGCCCTAGAAAAAGCTTTCTGCGTCACCATATGTTAGGGAAAGCCAAGAAATGTTGAATACTCTTCTAACACAGGATTCAAGAGTGTGAGGGAAATGAACACTTGCACACTACGTTTACTTAGGCATCGATTACATTAATGAGAACTCAACTGCTGCCGTGAAAGGCTCAAACTCCTTATACTATGGAATAATATTCTAAACACTATAGAAGCCAATAATTCTTTTTTTTTAGGTATTTTCTTTATTTACATGTCATATGATTTCTTCTTTCCCAGTTTCCCCTCCAAAAAAACCCCAAAAAACAACAATAAGAACAAACCCCTGTGCCCTCCCCCTCCCCTGCTCGCCACAGTACCCCCTCCTGCTTACTGGCCCTGGCACTCCCCTACACTGGGGCATAGAACCTTCATAGGGCCAAGGGCCTCTCCTCCCGTTGATGACCGACTTGGCCATCTTCTACTATACTCATGAGAAGCCAATAATTCTAAACATCCACAAGAATGATGTGACTATTATCATTGTTTTCTCTTGTCTCTAGCTCAGATATGTTATTGTCTTCCTATTTGTCTTTAAGACAAATGTGTCATCCAGATTTGCTTTTTCCAATGTTACATTGTGTGAAAATTTGCCAACCATCTTAGTCAATCAGATAAGTAAAGATTTTGTGCATTTTTCTAAACACTATTATTTATTATCTCTCAAAGTTTTGAACTTTGATCAAATTAAATTAAGAGCTTATTTTCAACATGTTATATATGTGGAATGCCTTTTTCTACAATACATGTACTTAGTGTAAAAGCAATGTTTTTTCCCTAGCCAATCTCTTTCAATATTGTGCTATTTTTCCATTAAGTTCATTTCATTTTTAATGCAAAAGTATTGTCATTCCAAACATTCAACAATAAACTCCCTGGATACAACCTGGTGTTGCAGGTTTCTGAATTCTAACCTTAAATATTGCCTTTTGAAAGCAAAACTTTGAAGATTTTTATAATTAAACATAAAAATAAAATGTTTTCTTTGCAAATTTACTGAATGGAAATTTACTGGATGAGTTAAAATAAGTGAATGTAAACAACATTGTTGTATCATAAATAACATGTTAGGCAAGGAAAATATATTTCCTGTCATGTAATTCATATTGTCAGTTTCTGGTGGATGATGTCTCTGTTTTTTGTTTGTTTCTTTGGTTGGTTGTTTTTTGTTGTTGTTATTGTTATTGTTATTTTTGTTTGTCTAACAAGAAGCCTTGAAGCTGAATTTTCAAACACGTATAAAATATTACACAAGCTATCCCCCCCAACCATTAGTGCTGGAAGAGACTTTATTAGTCTAAGCTTTATTTCTTTGTTTTTTTTTAATCTTCTCATTTATAATAGCTATAATTCAGTTGGGATAGGGAAAGGTTGGGGGAGTACTGTGTCTCCTTTTACTCACACTTGGAAGTCCATTGCTAACAACTACATGAAGTCCCAAATTATCAGATGATTTTCCATGTGACTTGAGATCACTCGATATTCAAATGAAAACACAAATTATTCCTGCAAATAAAACCAGCCCATGAGATGGGTTCAGGTACAACTGCCATGACCAAATGATTTTAATTTTAAAACATTCTTATTATGATTGTCTTGCTTGATGCTGAGAGTCTTTTACTCAGATTAAGAGAGAGCTATCTATATTCTACTCAGGGTCATTTCTAGAAAGGTTTTCCTTACTTAACTTGATATTATTCTAGAATCAAAGAGATCCTGTCAAAAGGCATGATCTTAGCCAATATATTAATTTTGGAGCACCTTTAGATCAAGGTTAAAAATAATCTACCATTTGAAAAAAGAGATTCCATGGTAAAGTCTTAGGCCTCTTTCTATTCTGTGAAAAGTCTCAATAATAAGACGCATGATATGAAAATGTAGTTTAGACATCCATACGAGTAAGCATAAGCAATAAAAGCAAAATATTAAATTGTGAGAAACAAAACCATCAAGGAGTATTCTGTGCCCAGCCAACCTATCCAGGGTGGAGACCAAGATTAGAATTTATGTTTCTGTCATCCAGCGACAATGATGGGTTGGAAGGATGGAAAATATATCAGCCTTCAATTCATAAGGAGTGGTAATTGTACAATAATTAAGAAGCTGCCAGTGCTCACTGGCCTTTACTCTGTTCTGGGGAGCATGTTAGGCACCATAGATACTAAAACAAGAGTTTTGAAAGGAAACGTTCTACCACGGATCTTGTATTCTAGATTTCTTTAACAGAACTGTTATGAGGAAATACTAGAATACTGGAATTAAAGATGACACTAGGTGCATGAGTCAGTTAAGAGGAAAGGAGCAGATTGTGAGTCTAGTTAAGACTGAGAGAATATGTGAACAAATGTCTACTCACTCAAACAGAACACGAATAGAGAAAATAAATTACCCTCATAATTCCATCCTGGTGAACTAAGGAGTTTATTTGGGGCTAGCAGGTGGTGAGTTACCTATCAAGCATGGCAATTAACAGGGAGCTACACCCCTTCAAAATAAACTTACCCAGGTAGAATTAATTAGTTTTAAAATCTTTGGAGGGGAGGAGCCCTTAATGTGTGGCACGTGGCCTGTCTGCTAGCCCCTGAGAAGCTCTATCTCATTGCCTCCTCCTTCCTTCCCTCTCCTAGAGCAAAGAGTATTTATTAGTAGCAGTCTTGAATAACAAGAGCATCTCTAACAAAAAGATGAAGCAGCCACAAGGAGACAGAGACCAGAGGATACTAATCCTTAGCTACAGGTCTGAGTGTTTTTCAAAACTGCTGGGTAGCTGTTTCCTGCAAGGTTAAAACCTTCCATCTCTGAAAGAAGCTTCTGAAGATGCCTGATAGATATAAAGGAAAAGGAAATAACAAGATATCACAGGCCGGGGTGTTTACAAGGAAATGAAACAACAGGATGCTCTAGGGGAGGTAAAACACTCTCCACCTGCAAGGACGCTCCATTAAAGTGGAAAGTGGATAGGCCAAGATAACTTCAGGATGTTCCTGAAACCGACAATATACACTAGGCCCCCCCAGCCCTTGCTGGACTTCAGGAAGTTTTAAGCAGTAAAGCTTGCTGAGAGTCTCAGGTGAACCAAGCTGCAGAGAAGGCTTGCAGACAACCCTAGCCTCTTGGAAGGAGTAGATACCAGCCAAGTGGCAAAGAATTAAAAATGCCAGCCGGTTGCCAGGAAGAGGTTCAGATCAACTGAAAAGGATATTCTTTCTGACTGTTGGTCTGCGTACAGGATAAGCTATGGACTCCAGCTTTTGTGAGCTGTTACTCATGCTAGGGTGGCCTTTGACAATGCAGCTTGAGTCATTTATGTTCCTGTAAGGAACCCTCTCACCTACGATTCTATAACGAACTTTAATAAATCTCACTGGCTTGTCATTGAACTTTGGTTTTACAATCATGGACCGAAGCACAATTGCTAATGAAGAAAGTGGCCTTAGACACCTCACGATAGGGAGAAGTTGTTCATTGAGGACCCATAGGGAATCGGTTTGTGTTTTGCTCCAGTGCTTCTTTTCAGAAAGGAGAATATCAATAAATTATCCTAGTTATAACCATTTCCATAGATGCTTCTGCAATTCACCAGTTTTTCCCCACTATTCATAACCTACTATATGTTTTTATACT
Organism: Mastomys coucha; assembly: GCF_008632895.1. Classification (NCBI taxonomy): domain Eukaryota; kingdom Metazoa; phylum Chordata; class Mammalia; order Rodentia; family Muridae; genus Mastomys; species Mastomys coucha. The sequence continues at coordinate 25,334,205 of NW_022196902.1, forward strand.
CAATACAATGAGGATTGCCTAAATTCCTGGAAATTATATCTATTCTTAGTTCATTCTTATTGTCCTGTCTTGAATAATGCAACCATTATTGAATCTCAAGTATGTCCCAGATTAGAAATGGGATTATAAAACCTGTTTTTACAATGGATTAGGGAACAAATATATACCAAGATTTGAAGTGTAGAAAGACTAAATTCCATCACGGTAGTAAAACAGTAGCTGTTGTCAATATGCTAATGAATAAGCATGGCTTTGTTCCAATAGAATTTATTAATGAATACTGAAATTATGCTTCATATATTTTGAATAGCACAGGTCTTTTTCATTTATTTGAAGTATGAAGAGTATATTTGGCTTACAGGCCATAAAAAGGCTTGTACTTTGCTGGTATTGAGATAATAAGAGCTGAATGAGTTTCAAACAGTGCATACTAGAAGCCCCTATAGTGCATAATAGTCCTAGACTTAGTTTTTTCAGTGAGAAAAACTAAATCTATCTGTTGAACTCATCTAAAGTCAAGTTAGTAAATGGCAGAAAATATGTGCCAGAATCTCTGTTCAAACTGTCTGTGCTGAAAGATCTCAGAACACAAGTCCATTCTCCCCCTTTGTTTCTTTCTCCACAACATATTTTACTTTCTAATCTCTGCCTATTTTGAAAGCTACTTCCTTTCTCCACTTTATCCTCCTGGTTTTGTTTTAATAACCATCCTTCCCCACACTCTGTAAAAGTGCTTAAAACCAGATAAAAACTTTTAAATGGCAAGAACAATACGTCAGTGTTCTCAACTTCTATAATCATTAAAAATTCATATTTCCTATGAAAGACTGAGTAGTAACTCTTCTCTATGTGATCCTTGAATAAAACCAGTTTATATCTTACTCATATATCTTTTGTTTAAAATTGTATTAGTTACCAGCTTTACCACACTCTTTTCATAGTTAATATTATAATAGTTATGTGCTTCACAATTGTGACTACCAGAAAATTGTTAATTCCTTTAAATCCCTTCTTTAAATCACAAATAGTATAAATTTATGAAACATGTAAATTACTCTTCATTCTGAAAACTCAGATGCTCTGTAACATTAGTGCATTGAAGGGAAAATTTTCTCAAAGGATGTGGAATTTAGGTTCTATATTTTAAACATTTTACAAATGAAGTATTGGAACTCAAAGTTTTATTTTAATTTTATTTTTTAAATTGTGAGCTTTCAGCATATTCTACCAAACTCTTTCATGGTTACAAGTCATTTGAAACATGCTTGTTTACAGTTCCTGTCTATTTTGACAGTACAGAGGGATAAGAAAGGGGGGAAATATAGATTTTTATTCCAAGACCACCTCTACTGTTGACACCTTTTGCCAGCAATAAGGCATCCATAAATCACAGCTTATAAATGTCAGAAAAATACTATGAGCAAATTACAACCAATATAACTTTACTAAGTTTCTTTTACTTACAAAATATATAGTTTTTATGGAAAACAGTAAAAGATGCATTTTATTGTTGGTGCACAAGGCCATTTTTCACTTTAACTATTGATAATTTCAAAAGAAAAAAGAAAAAAAAAACACAAGCTTCTCATTCAAGTTGCTCACTCACCATCCTAATTCCTAAAATGGTTAGAATAGCATTAAAATCAAAGATGAATTTGGGACAAACCACACTTCAGAGAGATGAATGTGAACAACCTGTTTGGCTTCTATTAAGCTTACAGATTTATCAACATTGGGCACACTAGGAAATGACAGAGCAAGAGTTTATGAGCTCTGTGAAATGATTGATTTTTACAAGGCTCTGATTTAGCTGGAAGGGATGCCTATATATTTAGTTAGCACAAGGGTTAATGGATTCAACCTTCTGAAAAATGTACTTCTTTGCATGCAGCAAGCATGATGGATAGTTAACTGAATGCATGGTGGAAAGCATAGGTAAAAACAAATTAATTGTAAGGTATAGAGGCTATTGTTTATTTTTTCTTGATAGATGGATCTCAAAGCTATAACAGTTTCCAGAGAAAATGGAACTAGCAGCTTGAGGAAACTGCTTACAGATAAATAGCCAACAGGATAAAATTTTACTTGTGTTCATCTCATCAATAAGCTGCTTCCACAAAGAATGGTAATTATTCTTCTCCTGCTTGGGCAGCCATTTGAGAGGTATGATTATTGATAACTGTTTATGTAGAACAAACTATATATAGAAACACAACTTGTAGCCTTTCATGTCATTATTTAAAGTGGTAAAATATACCTCTCTGTGTCTTGGAGAATTGTGTTAATGCCAAGATATGTTATAATTCTATTAATCCTTCTAATTATGAATGATGTATTCATATTTATCTACATTTGCATACTCTGTGTTATATACTACAAATATAGAAGTGATTGATTTGATAACATAGGTTTTCTCTTTTGGGTGTGTATAAATATACTAGTAATTAGCCTGCTTCTTCATTCACTTTTACCTGTTCTAAAGATTTTATGAGTATTCTTGGTAACAATAGTATGAAGGTGGGTTTTTAAAAAAGGAAAACTTTTATTAGCAAAATCTGTGAATATTGATGAAAATTATGAAAAGAGATACATAGGTCTTTATTTTTAAATGAGTGGAGAAATTGTACTAACAATTGTTGTGCATCATCGTCATCATCTTTATCATCATCAGAGCTCTCTCAATTATAGGCACTACAAAACAAATGACAATTTCTAGTATCAGCACAAAAATAAAGGAAGTCAATGACCTCAAGTAATTTTATTCTTTGTATTGCTCAGCCAAACCTAGAGCAAGCTCTTCAACACAAGTTTGATACTGGTACTTATATAAATGTGGGCAATGAGTCCACTCACCTAGAATGAGGACATCACAGAAAAGTGCAGTTAACGTGTCTGGTGGAGAGAGATGAGGAGGGTTGGTCAGGAAAGAGTGCTATGTAAAGTGAATGACATCCTCAACGAGAGTCACTCCACATACCTGAAGTTTAAGATGGCTGGTGCTCTTTCCAATGTCATTTCCTTGAAATATACTGTCCCCTAGGTTTTGTGTTGTAAGTCTAATGATGATATTAATTTCAAGAAATGACAGACTGGCAATGTGAGGTTTTCAACTTCTGACTGAATGCAATAATGTGCTCCACATTCTGCTAAAATGTTTTCCTGGGCTAGAAGTCCTAGTTATTAACTGTGTTGCTGATTTCAAAGCAATACAATTATCCTGTAACCAGGAACTACAACCAAAGCTGCAATGACTCCTCTAAGGCTGCCCATTTTCCTAAATGTCTAATCTCTGAGGAGCAATAGGAAGAGTTCATTGAAAGGTGAACAGAATTGTTGGGGGGGAGGGTAGGGAGGCGGTTGTTGTTTGTTTGTTTTTAAGGTAATAGATAATTTTTAAAACAAAGGACCTAACATCCTTCTTGTAATTTTCAATCACCTGATCATTTTAAAACAATTTTGGTAAATAAATGGATTTTTTAGGTTATAATAAAAGTAATATTCATCTTAGTTAAAAGACTCCAAGGCATTAACCCCTAAAATAAAACACTGCTCTTTTAACAACACCATTGTTATCAGAATTTACACATTCTTATTACATTTTCTTTGTAATTTCATATGAAAGCAACTACATGCAACAATTTTTATTGTCAGAGGAAAGTACTACTGAAATCCTCCTGCAAATCAGAAAATGAATTGTTTTTCTATCTTTCCCATTATAAAGAGAAAATGAAAATTCAGTCCAGGAGAAAAAAACATTATCTTATTAGTGATATGTAAGACAATTCAGATGAAATTACTTGAAATTTTTTACATGTAGGCAAGTCAAAATTTTAAATTATTAACTCCAGTGACAAACACATAACCAATAGGAAAATTAATAAAATTCAATTTCCTGTGAATTATATTGACATATTCCACTCAGCAATTCTCTTGTCATTACATTAAGTCAGATGACTTTGGACAGACCTTCTACAGAAATAAAATCATTTCTCTGGTGTAGCCATTGATGCTATACCCTTTAACAAAGGCATAGGTATCCATTCCTTAAAGACAGAATCTTTAACATGATAGCTTAGCCCTCTACACAGTGACCTGAGTCCTCAATTCTCATTCATATTCATGGAAGAAATGATCAAACTAGAAAAAAGCACTATTATACTATGATCCAACATACTTCCATGCCATGTTGACCATAGGGTTGGAATGAGGACTACTATATCATCATTAGCTGAGTACCTAGCTGGTCATAAAGCCCAGGGAAGCGTTGGAGAGTTTATTCTCAGAGGACCCTCCAGAAAGACACTGGAGGCTTTTTTTTTTTCAGACTGCTAGAGTTAGAAGGAAATCAGACTAGAGATAGTCTTCCTTTGATTCCAGCCTTGAGCCCCTCACTTTTATGAATGGCTTGGATTTTTTGTTCGTTTTGTTTTGTTTTTTGAGATTGGAGAATAATTACATAATTTCCCTTTTTTCCTTTTGTCCCTTCATAGCCTTCCATGTACCTGCTCTTTCAAATCGTCTTTTTTTTATTTTTGGTTAACTTGTTTTGTGTGTGAGCATGTATGTGGTGTGTGTGTGTGTGTAAGCATGTGTGTGTTTCTATTTCTAAGTATACAAATACAACCTCTTCAGTCTGAATAATGTTGCTTTTATATATCTGACTCCTAGAACCATTCGATAGCTAATTGATGTGTTCTTCCCTGAGGAATACTAACATTCTGGCTCACTGTAGTTCTTTGTGGAAGGTTAAAAACTTCATGGATGGCTTGTATAGTATAATCAACAGCTACAGTTTGCTTTGAAGAGTCAATACCAGACCGGACAGTGGTGGCACACGCCTTTAATCCCAGCACTTGGGAGGCAGAGGCAAGCAGATATCTGAGTTCAAGGCCAGCCTGGTCTACAGAGTGAGTTCTAGGACAGCCAGGGCTATACAGAGAAACTCTGTCTCGAAAAACAAGCAAAAACAAAACAAAACAAAAAAAAGAGTCAATACCTAGGCTTAGTTGGAGAAATCAACACCTATGGCTTGATTAGAATAATCAAAATCTTGCTTGTAAAAACTCGCACAGCAAAATGTATCTAATACATCTCATTCTCACTATTACTATGAAAATGACTAGAGGATACCTGTAACATTTTAACCATACAATAATCAACTCTCAAGCTCTTCACATTTGAGTAAAACGTGTAGAAATGAACTTAGCTTACTTGAACGTGCCCCTTTTACCCAAATCCCCCAGAACCTATTTCTCATGCTCTGTCTGAATAGCCGGTGTTATCATAAACTTTAGCACAAATTCTAGTATGTCCACCTCTCAATTTTCAGGATGTTTGTCTTTTGGCTTCCTACACTATTGCTGACAGCTTAATGGCATGGTCAAAATTTCTTACTCCCACCTTTGTTCTTTCCGTAATTAAGAGCCATAGCAGAAGTCAAAGAAAAAACAAGATTTTGCATCAAAATATCTGATCCAAAGCATCTCTCTCCACCAGTGTACATTGATATTTTACGCAAATAGTCTCTGGTTGACTTCGGTGTGATGTTCTACTATCAAGACAAAACACATAAAACATCTCTGTTTTTTGAACGTAAACTGTCAGGGGCCAGACCCTATGGTGTCTTTTTTCTTGTCAGTTCATCTTGAGGTATCTCAGGGGGAAATGCATCCGTGTAGGGTAAGACTTTGTTTTATGAGCTATTTAGGGTTGCTGTATAATAATAGCATTTACTTTAAGTCTAAATGACTTTGTTACTGTAGCTGATCTCCCTTCTGGGTTTCTCTGAGCCCAGAAACTGCAGTCTCAGGCACTTAGTACCTCACCTTAAAACAGCAGGAGGTTAAGCAAAGTATTAATAGATAATTCCCTTTGGTCCAGATGCCTCTTACTTGTCAGGCCAGGGTGAAGTTTGTAGTAATAAACTTCTATTAAACCAGGAGAGGTGAATAACACTCACAGAAGGAAAAACTTTTATATAAGCAAATATGCATAAACATATACATTCATATACAGATTTGCACATGCACATTTATGCATTTCCATTCAAACAAGACAGGCTCAGCTCGCATACATTCTCACAATTACATACTTACACACATCCATAATTATATATGCATTTGGAGCAAAAGACCAAGAAAGAACTCACTCATTCTGGATGAAAACATGAACTCCAATCTTTATACAAAAAAGAAAAAGTTTCTACCCTTTCAATGCTAAATGAATTAAACCCAGACTTGCAAGAAGAAAGCTTTGTTCCTTTAATAATACTAAGCCTGCCTTGTTACTAAGAAAAGACCTGTTCTCTCTCATGGTAAAGAGAAGCCTGCCTGTTCCTTCTGCTCTCTGCAGCTTCTTCTTTTTTTCTCTTTCCTTCTGCATTCTGCACATCGCACCCTTAGTTTTCTCTGTTACCTATAGTTTCTAAGTTATTCTACTCTGTAATCTCCTTCTAATCTTGCCCTCCCCTCTTGCTTTGATGTCACAATAATGCTCCTACACTCAATGCCTTTTCTCTCAATGTTATGCTTATACTTCTAAGTTCTTGAATCCAGTTCTGTCTAAAAAAAAGGTTCAATCTAAAAAGTTGAGTTCAGTTCCTCTGATTCTTGTCTTTTTCCTCACCACTTATACATCTTTCAGCATGATCACATGTCAAAAGGTTTATCACCAGTTCACACATAATATCAAATCATAAATTGAAATATACATTTGCAATAGAGAATATTTACATGAATATTCATTAGTAATAATTATCTAGCTAAATATTCATCATCTGTCACTGCTCCAAAGGCTCATTGAAGGTTAAAAACCATAGCATGGGGACCCCAATGGAGGAGTTAGGGAAAGAATTGAAGAAGATGAAGGAGTTTGCAACACCATAAGAAGAACAACAATATCAACCAACCAGACCCCCCAGAACTCCCAGAGACTAATCCACCAACCAAAGAGTGCACATTGAGGGACCCATGGCTCCAGCTGCATATGTAGCAGAGGATGGCCTTAGCTGGTATCAATGGGAAGGGAGGCCCTTGGTCCTGTGAAGGCTCGATGCTCCATTGTAGGGGAATGCTAGGGTGGTGAGGGGGGAGTGGGTAGGTGGATGGAGAAGCACCCTCATAGAAAAAAGGGGTGGTTTGATGGGATAGGGGGTTTGCAGAGGGGAATTTTGGAAAGGGGATAATATTTGAAATGTAAATAAATAGAATGTCCAATAAAAATATAACTAAGTTATTAGTGTAGTTTTGTATAGATAAAATAAGTCAATATTTTTTCTTCTGTACTAGCACCTATAATAAATCATGGTTCCCTTTTTATGACCTTTAATTGTTTTACAACCTCTTGGAATGTGCTCTGAGTAGTAGAAAGACTGGTTACTATCTAGAAGCAATTAACTGGTGACACATATTTCTCATCACAGTTCTGACTATCAGAAAAGGACCTTATAGCAGCCCCATATAAAAGAACATAATAAATACTGATATAAGTTTAGGAATTTTTATAAGATCATCATTAAGAATTAAGAAGTCATCCATTTGTTTATATAGAATCATTACAAGGCAGTACATCTTCACAGATTTGCAGATATCTGCTCAAAAGGATGGCTAATATCTAGTGATTGTTATATATGTTTAATAATAACAGGAAAAGGATATTAATAGCAGTAATCTTTCCTAAAATGAGTTACCTATGGGCCTTGCCTATCAAGTGAGCTTCATCACAGATATTATCTAAAATAAAGTCATTTCAGGAAGATCACCTTCTATTTACTAGCTTGTCCTATGATAGCTCCTGACAATCAACAGTGGTTATTTATCTTTATGCTTTTGGCATATTGTAATATTTTTTATTATAATCACATAATGCTGCACAATCCTGTAGGGGAGATATCAATTCCCTAATTGGTTCTTGATTGTGTCAATAAAGTTTGTGGAAGCCAATCACTAAGCAGAGGGAAAAAGGCAGGACTTCCTGGTCCCAGGAGAAAGAGAGGGGGATTAGAGGGAGGAGACAGGGCAGGCAGTGGAGCAGAGGAAATGGAGAAATGTAGGACTCGGGCACCTATAATGTGTAGCCTCCACCATGGGTAGAGGCCAGGGAGGATGGGGTAGGATATTCTTTGAGTTATCTGGATGGTTTTAAAATATTAAGGCTGTTTGGTGTTTCATGACTAAAGTGGGAAGGACTAAGGCTACAGAGCCATTGACAGTTTGATGGAGCTAGCTAGCTGGGAGAGGTTGGAGGAGCTCAGAATGAGCTCTAGAGAAAGAGCAAGCATGTTCTTAAAATTACACTCAAGAGAGTTGCTTTTTCCTTGAATAGGTTTATTGGGCTTGGAGATTTACTGCAACAAAGTTGCGTTTTCCTTGAATGGCTTTTTGTGGTTGGAGATTTACCACTGCATATTCCAATATTACTAAACTTGTAAATATTAATCTTACAGTGGTCTTGGAGACATTGGAAACAGGGTTGTGACAATTTGAGCACCATAAATTTGTCATTGCTGAAATCTCCTGATTGCCAGACTAATCCAGATGCAAAATTAAAGAATTTTTTTTCTTAGTCTTTCAATTCTCTAATACTCTTATCTTTGAATGCATTTCAGACTTTGCCACATAGAAGCACCATTTTTGGGGCCGGGTATATTAAAATTCAGTGGACTAAATTCACTTTGGGCTTCATTGTACAAGAGAAACCCAGAGATTTATTCGGTGAATGCTGTTTAGTGGGAGCAACACTAATTCACCTCAGCGGGACTGCCACAATAATAATACTCTTTGTCAATTATCACAGATGAAATGATTTCCCCTCTCCCTATCAAAGTGCAGCCAATAGTCAAGGTATGACTCAAGTATGCTTGCTAAATAACAAATAACAATAACCTTAGATGTAGATCAGGAAAGTTATATGACGAAGAATGTATTGTTTTTGCTTACAGACATTTTTTCAAACCTTGCTTGTGGAGCAACAAGCTGTCTCCTCTAGTTTGATTATTACAAGCCACATCCGTGCAGCTTTGTGTTTGACATGTCAATCTATAACATTAATCCTTTGTCACCTCATCTGTGTCACTTCTCTCAACTTCTCTAATCCCTTTCTCCTCCATCAACCCTTACCTCTGCCCACTACCACTTATATTTCTCATCTTTTCCCCCACTTTAATTTAACTCCCTGTCTATCATTTTCTATGTCTTTTTTTTCTTTTTTAGGTATGTTTAGGATTTTATTTGAGGGTGAAAGTCAAGTGAGGTGATCTACAGATAGATGCTACAGATGCTATTGATGAAGAGGAGGTTAACAGCATAGCGGGGTGTGCCTCTTCTTCAGCTCTTAGTAGACTTATAAATGCCTTATTTTTTTACATTTTAAATTATTAACATTCTTTCTTTCATTTCTTTTTATTGATTTAAGTTTTATTACATTATGATGAGAAAAAACACATAATTTCAATTTATCTGAATTTGTTAACATTTAAAAACATTGTAAGTAAATAGAATTAAATCACATTCTTGTTTCCCTTTTGTACCCCAACTCCTCCAAGAGACCCTCCTTCAATACCTACAATACCTTTTTTGTCATATTATTTAAAATTTATAAAATATTAAATAAAAATACAATAAAAATGAGTATTATAAAGGTTATTTGATATAAAACAATCAATTTAACAGTCTTACATAGATATTTGTCTACAGCAATACTGAAAATACATATGTTTTTCTCAATATAAATTTTAAATAACTCCAAACATATTAACTATATATTTAAAAATAATACATCACTACTAGTATTTTTTAAAATGAACATAAATATATAAAGTCTTTGTTTGTTTGTTTTGTATTTAGTAGAGCTTAAAATCTTAGCTCTTACTGTAGTACAAGGACAAAATAAGAACAATTTTTAGACATTGAGTTTCATTATAATAAGGCTGTACTTCAATGACCCTCACATCATCAAAGGATTTTTACCTCCATTAGTAGCTAAGCTGAGAGTTGACAGTTCTGCTGCACCAAGGAATGAATTATAGGCACGAATTTTGGATACAGACTTCCTGCTATGGTCAAAGCTATTTAACTTGAGTGAGTGTCTTCATTCTCAGCCCACAGAGAACAGGTTACATTCATTTAAGATATGGTGTGTGTATTAAGATAGTCTATCCATAAAGTCATTCACCAACTGTTTCAATGAACAATGGTTCTGCTTGGAGGGTGGCACAGACAGTAGGTGAGGGTAAGAATGTGGTTCACTGGCTGTGATAATTTGGAAAAGCATTCATATCAGAGAAAGAATAACTTATAAAGTCCTCTTCTTCAAACTTGATATAAGTTACAAATGTCAAGCAAAGCATTCAGTCTCACTTTGTTGTTCTCTTACAAGCCACCTCCCTAGTTAATTACCTATGTCTCCCTTGGGTATATAAATATATTTGAAATATATAACCTGTTCTGAAAACCATACTATAGTATAAAAACATAAAATAAATAATACTACAAATTGAGAGGCTGAGATAGGAGAAGCATGATTTCAAGACCATTATGTGGTACACAGCAAGACACTGTCAACTACTAATAAGCAGAAAGTGTGTATGTATTGTAAAATATTGGACCTATTTCTCCAATTACTAAATTAGAGAGACCATTGGATGACATTCAACAAATTTCCAATTCCTCATATTTTTGGATTTCAATCATTTAGGATATGTTTGTAATATTAATTTTCATATTAAAATATTAAGAAAAAGTAATTGTGACTTTCTGTTGTTCTTGTTGTAAGAGATGGAATTAGCTTTGTGTGGATTTGTTGAAAGATTACTTTCTTGCTTCTTCTAGGGTGTAGTTTTGCTCCTTGTGTTGGTGTTTTCCATCTATTATCCTTTGTAGGGCTGGATTTGTGGAAAGATATTGTGTAAATTTGGTTTTGTCACAGAATATCTTGTTTTCTCCATCTATGGTAATTGAGAGTTTTGCTGGGTATAGTGGCCTGGGCTGGCATTTGTGTTCTTATAGGGTCTGTATGACATCTGTCCAGGATCTTCTAGCATTCATAGTCTCTGGTGAGAAGTCTGGTGTAATTCTGATAAGCCTGCCTTTATATGTTACTTGCCTTTTTGCTTTACTGCTCTTAATATTCTTTCTTTGTTTAGTGCATTTGGTATTGTGATTATAATGTGGAGGAATTTCTTTTCTGGTCCAGTCTTTGGAGTTCTGTAGGCTTCTTGTATATTCATGAGCATCACTTTCTTTAGGTTAGGGAAGTGTTCTATAATTTTGTTGAAGATATTTACTGGCCCATTACATTGGGAGTCTTCACTCTCTTCTATACCTATTATCCTTAGGTTTGTTCTTCTCATTGCATCCTGGATTTCCTGCATGTTTTGTGTTAGGAGCTTTTTGCTTTATGCATTTTCTTCAACTGTTGTATCAATGTTTTCTAAGGTGTCTTCTGCCCCTGAGATTCTCTCTTCTATCTCTTGTATTCTGTTGGTGATGCTTGCATCTATGACTCCTGATTTCTTTCCTAGGTTTTCTATCTCCAGGGTTGTCTCTCTTTCTGATTTCTTTATTGTTTCTATTTCTACTTTTAGATTCTGGATGGTTTTGTTCTTTTCCTTCACCTATTTGATTGCATTTTCCTGTAGTTCTTTAAGGGATTTTTGTGTTTCCTCTTTAAGGGCTTCTAGTTGTTTACCTGTGTTCTCCTGTATCTCTTTGAGGGAGTTATTTATGTCCTGTATCATCACCATGAGAAGTGATTTTAGATCTGAATCTTGCTTTTCTGGTGTGATGGTGTGCCTAGGACTTGCTATGGTGGGAGAATTGGGTTCTGATAATGCCAAGTAACCTGGGTTTGTGTTGCTTATTTTCTTATGCTTGACCCCCCCTTTTGGTTATCTCTTGTATTACCTGCCCTGGCTAAATCTGACTGGAGCCTATCCTTCCTGTGATTCTGGTTGTGTCAGAACTCCTTAGAGTCAAGCTGTCTCTGGGATTCTGGGATTCTGGGATCCTGTGATCCTGGGCTTGTTAGAGTACCTGGGAGTGGAGCCAATTCTGGGTGTTGTAGGCCTGGCTGCAGAGTTTGCGCCCAAGGTCTGCTCTGTTTTCTAGGTCTTCAGTTTAAAGCACAAGGGCCTCAGACACCAGAAGAAATGAAACCATTTTACCTGAAAGCATATTATAAACATTTCCTCTATTAATGGATCACTTTTTCTGAATTTCTTCATCCTTACGTTAACTAAAAATTATCTTTGCCATTCTTTGAATATCACACATACTTTTCTCTAGCTGTTGCTATGATAATTTAGGGATCTTAACTACGTTCTGCCATCTGTTAGAGTTTCTTCTACAAAATATCTTATTCTTTCATAATGTTTATTTTGGAAAAATTACTTTTGTGAAAAAATGTTCAATTGATTCTTATATCTTATTCATTTTAGCTACTATATAGATTTTTTTAAAGTCTTAGGCTCTCCTTTATCAAATATTATAATTTCCTAAGTATACTGTTGCAATGCACATGGCTGCACCCACATCTCTGTAGTAGTATATAGAATTCCTTTGATATATGACAAGGAGTTGAGTAAGTATGTCATATTAAAAATCTATTACTGGCTTTTCTGGGAAGTCTTCACCCTGATTTCCATAGCAGCTGGACCAAATAGCATCTTAGCAGCAGTAATAAGTGTTCCTTTTTCTCCATCTCCTCCCAGTAATTGTTGTCATGTGATTTCTTGATGTTAGCTATGATGACTGGAGTAAGATGGATTAATAATTTCAATTGACATTTCCCTGATGACTATTGGTCCTAAGCACTCCTTAAAGAAGTGTAGTAGTCATTCATGATTCTTCTTTTGAGAATTCTATGTTTATATCTATCACTCTTTTCATTGAGAAGTTTTTTTTTGCTTGTTTTTGTGCAGCACCATTCATTAAGAGCTAAGAAAATGGAGTCAACCCAGGTGCTCCATCCATTGATGAATAATGAAAATGTAGTATATATACACAATGGACTTTAATTCAGCTCTTAAGAAAGGTGAAATTATGAAACCTTCAGTTAAATAAATGAAGATGGAAAAATATATTGAGCAAGGTAAAATAGGCACAGAAAAACTAATGCCACATGCTTTACTGTATATGTGCATCCTAATTTTGAATTTATTTTGTGTGTTTAGCTTAGAATCCTATAAATAGCACTCATCTAGAAACACCCCAGTGGATTGCTTTTAAAAAGTAAAAAAGGAAGTTTGAAAAGGCCATGCACAAAGTTGTTATCTTATAATCAAATTTAAAAAATGTTTTAAAGAGTTGGGAGTGAGATAAACCACAAAGCTATCTCAAGCTTCTCCAGAATTTATGCTATTGAATGAAAATTCCAGAACCAGGGGAGGGATAATGTGTATGATTTCTTCAGGTGTCCCAACTTGTCCCAAAATAATAATGGTTCTTTTCATGCATCTTGGCTTTTGAAGTCAATAATATGGCCCTGTCCTTAAAGATCTCACATGTTATGTATAATCTTTCAAAAAACTTATTAAAATAAAATTATAGGCTATTGCTATGGTTGTGACCACCACTGGAGTGGAAGGAAGGAATGAAGACACTATTCATTTGAACTCAGGGCCCTCTGGACCCAAGCTCAATCTTACCGAGAAGCTTCACCTGGATTACTAGCTTCACAGTACTAGAATCACCATGGAAGCTTGCAAATTAAAAGCAACCAACATTTTTACCCACAACAAAGGCTACCATGGCATGATAACCCTAAAATTTCAATAGTAGCACTCATAGCTTGGCTATAATCAAAAGCTATATAATTGAACTTAAGGTCCACTCTACAAAATGGAAATCATATCTGGCACTGGCAACCTAGCCAACTGCATAGGTGTAGTGAAGTTTTGAATCTTGCAGATGATCCTACAATCACTACTTTGCCTAACCAGCATAATCTGTAACTTCATTCAGATTATGTAAGGACTATATATCTGTCCTTACATCCACAGATAACAGAGGCCCTCACTATTTCCTTATGGAAATTTCATTTTACAAGAGTCCGATACTGTCACAGAAAACAAATGAACAGACAGAAAGGTCCACTCTCAACTTATATATCTGCAACATAACTCCTAGACTTAAGGTTCAGAGATCATTGTAGAAGTTGGAGTAGAGAGATAGCATGAGCCAGGAAAACAGAATGTTTGCTGTGGGATTGCATCTCCTAGTAATTTCAGAAGCTACATCCATGAAGTCTCACCAACAGGGCTGCCCAAACATGACTTGAACAAAAACAACACCAACAGACATGGTAATGTGAAAATGCATGAGGCCTCAGTCGTATGCAAACAGCTGCAGGTAATCAAGAAATACTGAGAGCAGGAGGAATCCTCTTCCCCAGATAGCTAGTCCTGAAAATATACAGACATTCTATACAAGCTGGGAACATTATTTAGGAATGTATATGTATAAATACATAAGTATGTATATATGTGTTTTGTGTATGAGAGATAGAGAAAGAGACAGACAGAAAGCAACTGATATAAAAGAGGCCATACATTTTAAGGAGAAAAAGAGGGAATCCATTGAAGGGTTTGGAGTGTGGAAAGAAAAGGGAACCTAGTGTAATTATAATACAATATCACTCAATAAATATTATTTTAAAACCATATGGTGAAAACAATATAAATCATTTCTCTTAACAACCAGTTCAATTAACTACTTTTTGTCCCTTTCCCGTCACTGGATTCTTAATCTTAAGGCCGCAAACTCTTTGTTTCTTCCCAAGATATCTAATGAAATAAAGAAGCTGATTACACTGCTACATAATAAGTAACATTCATAACATATAATTCTATTTCTCAATGGCATTTATGAGTGATGATTAATAAAAATTAGTGTCCTATTAAGCTCTCATGTGGCTGTCTTTGAACCTGGCGGTTATCATTTTCACACAATTTTTTATCCCTTTTCTTCAAAAAGTGCTAAGTACCTGGGAGACATTTTCTAATTAGTTCTAACGTGTGAGAGGAGGCTCTGAGGGGTGTTTAAGAAGATTAAAAAAAAATTTGTAAAGTTCACCATGACTGCCATTAAAATATTATCTGTTCAAATGCATTACAAAACACAAGCGTTTAGCCATAGGAATTCACTTAAAATATTGTAAATAGTTTGTAAAAGAAAAGGGATTTCTATTTAGATTATTTTATGTTATGAATTGAATCTATTAAAACATTACTATAGAGGAAGACCCTTGATGTTTAAGTTATTTTGGTTTATATGTACTTTCTTTCTCATTAAACATCAAAGATAAAAAGAATGAGCATTTAAACACTTCAGTTGTAAAAATAATTAATAATTTTACCTCAAAATTATATTTATCTATTGTTAATGAATACATGTGTGTGGATATGTACATGTACTCATTTTATGGTGCATGTGAGGAGGTCAAGGATAATGTGTACAAATTGGATCTTTTTGACTACCATGTGAATCTAAACGGTTGAATTCAGGTTTTAAACATTGGCAGCAAGTGCCTTTACCTACTGAACTATTACCCTGACCCACAAATTTAACTACTTTGTGCTGAGGACAATATTTTTAGCCTAAACACGTAGACTGAGGAAGATCAAGATATAGAACATAAACTGAAGTTCATCTGCTAATCACTTTGTACCATAGTTTTCCAAAGAGACCCATGAACTTTGTGAGTTAGGCTGAGAGGAACACTTGTCAATCTATTATTGGTAATGCAATCAATCTATTAAGGCTGTGGAGAAGAATACAGATCTGCCCCCTTCATTTTACACAATTAAAGGTGACTCAGAATCACCTTTAATATAGTCAGCTTTGTAATCATGTGTCACTTAGGACTCTGATCAGTTGGAGTTGGTGAAATCTACCCTGTATGGGTCCTAATAGAAGAACACTACCATTCATTTCTTCTTTGGCTACAATCTTCACCTGTTCGATTCTACCTACATATATGAGTTTTTCCTCAAACTACACTTTCATGTGGTCAAAGAATCTGAACTCAGACCATCATGTTCACAGAGAAAACCTCAAATCAATGAAATATCTCCTCAGTTCTTACTCCAAAATGTGCTTGAACTTCCTAGGACATGGATATAATATTGGCTATAATAAATTAAACTTAAATTTGAGTTTATTTATAAATAACAGGATTAGAAAATAAACTCAATAAAAACCTATGGTTTTTTGTGAGCGCTCCATAGCCTCAGTAATAGTGTCAGGCTTTGGGACCTCCCCTTGAGCTGGATCCCTCTTTGGGCCTGAGGTTATAGAGCGCTCACAAAAAGGGACTTATCATGACCACACTCTGGAAGACCCAAAAAGTAGCTGAAAGAATCAGATGCAGATATTTGCAGCCAACTAGTGGACAGAAACAGCTGAAACCTAGGACAGTTGTTGAATTAGGGAAGACTGAAAGAAGCTGAAGAGAAGGGCAATCCTGTAGGAGGACAAGCAGTCTCAATTAATCTGGATCCCTGAGATCTCTCCAACACTGGACCACCAAACAGGCAGCATATACCAGCTGATATGAGGCCCCCAACTCGCACTGAGTAGAGGACTTCTGGGTCTGTGTTCACTCAGAGATGATGTACCTAACCCTCAAAGACTGGAGGCCCCAGGGAGTTAGAGGTCAGGTGGGGACATCCACGTGGAGATAAGGGGTAGCAAAGAATTATGTGATGTGGAACAGTCGAAGGGTAGATATGGAGGAAGTGGATAAAATATGGAGTTTAAAAATAAATTTATTTTATTATATATATATATATATATATATATATTGTGGTAGCACAATATCCATGTGACTGGGGAAGAGACAGAAAAGCAAGGATAAGTAAGACTTACTGTGGAGCTGTTGGCAATGGGAAGCTGTTAGGAAAAGGAGAATATGTTTGACTTAAGATTGGCATCACATGGAAATTCTAAGAACTCGAAGCCTATAATCCCTTGTTCTGGATGGATCTTCTCTCTGAAAGCATTTTAACGAGCTAGGTCCTTTCCCACATCTCATTTTTTAAGAAGAATGCACACATTTTGCTGAAACACATCTGTCTGCTTTACGTGTCCTACAAAAATGATTCTGTTGGTCTGGAATGCATGTATGATCTTGGTCAACTCAAGATCTTTGTCAATTAAAGATACCACAGTTTCAAAATCATTGCTACAAAGCTAAAATGAAGTGGAAATTTAAGGGTTCTTTGGAAAGTCATTTGGATGGTGTGTTGGTGGGACAAATACATGAAGGAACATTTCATTAAAGTGGACACAGGTGTAAAGGCTAAGGCTGACTCCTGAAGGAATGTTTGGCTGAAGCATCCTCCAGAGAGGATGTTGAAACAAACATGTGAAAGGACACATGATGAAGGATTCTTCACTAACAACACATGTTTTTATCTGCCTTAGTTTGTGTAATCGAGCTGCATTTGCTATGACTCCATGGAAAAAAACACACCATAAAACTTCTGATGGTGTACTGCAATTTATTGCCACTTCCACTGACTGGGGCTGATAGGATGCACAGGATGAGGCAACACCCTATCTGACCCAAGGTAGTGGAGGACACATGAGGGTATAAATAGGACTCCACAGAATGACAGAGACAGAGCTTGACTTGCTGGTCATCTAACTGTACAATGCTTGTGGGTCTCTCATCTTGGTTGATCTTCACTTCCCTGAGAGAGGCACAGTTGAGAACTTCTGATGTTCCTCCCTGGTCTCTCCTGAGCCAGGGAGGCCTTGTCTCTTGAGCCAAGGCTAAGGCCTGGCCGTCTCTGCTAAGTCATATCACTGCTATTGTTAACCCAACTCTACTGAACTGGACTGCTGGTGTATCCAGGAAGTGTTTGGGAGTGGATCCAGGTGCCACTGCCTGCTAACCTGTGAACTGAACTGCCAATTTCCAGATAACACAGACAGGAGTTGCTCCAAAGAACCTTTCTAAATAGGTTCACTTCCCTGAATTCTTTCTCACTATCTCTGGTAGATGGTGGGCTACAACAGAGATTAAAAGGTTTAAAAGCCATCATTAAAATAGGATTTGAAAGAAATTAGTTACACTAAATTGTATCTTCTAGTTCATTATTTAGGCAACCAACCTACACTTTATTTTTTTAGTTTGTTTCCCCCTTGTTTTTTCAAGTTACTTGAAAGATCTTATACATAAGCCAGTTAGAGGAGTTTCCAACTTTAAAACTGAGTCTCCCCTTCCATTTTTTTTTATTTGAAACCCATTTTCTTGATCAATATGGTAGAGCAGGGAGATAAACTACACTTCATATCCACTTTCAATTATTTAACAAATAGTGTAATTTTTGTACAAGGACCAAGAATAATGACTGACTTAAAATGTGTAGAACAAACTTGCTTTTAAAACTCTAAAACATGAAAGTCATTCAAGTGGCTCTCAACCTTCCTAATTGCTGCAACCCTTTAATACAGTTCCCCGAGTTGTGGTGACCCCTAACCAATAAATTGTTTCATTGCTACTTCATAGCTGTAATTTTGCTACTGACTACTAAGTGGTGTCTCAGTTCCTAAGACTATTGGACATCCATGTTTTCTGATAGTCACAACCCACAGGTTGAGAACCACTTATTAATAAAGTAGTATGGTGTGTGTGTGTGTGTGTATGTGTGTATGTGCATTTGTATATATTATTTAAAAAACTAAATATTTTATAATAATATAACTCCAGTATAAATCTCCAGTTAAAGTTGAATTTCATTAAATCCATTATCAAACAACATTACTTTAAACATGAAAGGAAAACAGGAAATACATTTTTCACTTCCCTTTTTTTGAACTGGGTAGTTAATATTAGAATGCTTGCTAATTAGTTAATTTATTCTGTTCTTGAGCTAACCCAGAGGTTCACAAAAGTCTTATAAGTTTTGATTTCTAGACAGGCCTTATTCTTAAAAGAAATTGAAATAATTTTATAATTATTTCAATTTAAACTCATCCATGTAAATCTAGTAACATATGAAAAATTATTATGCTATTAAGCTGAACATTGGATATTTACAGAAAGGGTTAGAGATTGATAAAGATTACTGTTAGTAACCTTTTAAAACCATATATATCATTTTCAAATTACAGAACATGGTTTAAATGTCATTTATATATTACAATAAGCTACAACACATAATCATCAGCTCCATGAATCCTCATTTAGCCTCATTTTCCATTTTCCTGTATAAAGGTTACCAGGCTACAGCACTTGATTTTTAAGTGATAAGCATTAAGTGCTTAATTTCTAAGGTTTCCCTGGTCTTTTATATAAGGACAAACACAACTGTTTTCCAAGCAATGGGATAAAGCTATAAATTTATAGCTACACCTATCAATATGTTTAATTCTGATTGGCAGTCTAAAACAGAACAGTTCCTAATTTTTTAAATAACACTGTATGAATTAAAGAAGAAAAATTCAAATGCTTCAGTAGCAAAGTAGCATTCTTTCATTCATTCATTTATTCATGTATTCAATATGTATGTACTCAGGTTCAATAATAATGAAGAGGTCACCATAGTCAAGAATAAGGAAATGTGTGAGAAACTCATTTTAATATTACTATGTATTTAATATTATATTATAACATTTATTAAACACACATATTCTAAGAAGATCATTTTAACACTTAAAGAAATAACTACATAGAGAGGTTAATTGGTGACATTAAATAGTTTTGTGAAGGGATAAGGAATTATTTTTGATGAGCTTATTCAAACAACTCAGTTGGGTAATTCCAGGGATAGGAGAATCATGGTGGGGTGAAAGGTGAAAAATTTCTTTCCCTTACACTAAATATGTGTAATCAAAGTCAGTTTTCTTCTGAGTTCACATCTCTTCTGTAAGTAGGAAAGTTCTACCCTGAACATCTCGTAATGCTCACTTGAAGATGTTATAGGCAACAGGTCAACACGCACAAAAAGGATAAGCATGCCCTGCTAAAGCAACTGAGCTGCAAAGTAGGTCAAACATCCCTCTTAAACTGTGATTGGGTGAATACCTTTGTTTAGTGTTCAGGGACTTTTTAAACTGCTCTATAATGTCCTACCAGGCTCTATCAATATCATGTGCTGAATCACCATAGATTGTCAAAATATTGGACTTGCTGAAGACTTCGAGATGAAAGGGCAGATTGTTCAGAAGTTCGAGGCTTCAAGACAAATTAATTCCAGGTTGGTACTTACTGACGTGTAACAAAATTGTTGTTGCTGGGAGCGTGGGGGTGGGTGCACCTTACAGGGCCAGTCTTCATGCTACAGGAAAAATAAGCATTTTCCAAGAACCAGTTTTGAAAGCAGAATTTAAAATAATGTCAACCTGGTGTTTGGAAAAACTTGGTCTGCAGTTTTTCTCTTTGAGTGATTTTATTACCGCAGGTTTGTGTTTACAGTGGAAAACTAGTACATTTTCTTCAACCAACAAACTAATCTTATCATTAATTGTCACTATGTGAAATATCTAGACTATGTTGTAAGAGTTTGTCATATAATTAAGAGGAATTACAACACTGTAAATTTAGAAAATTATAAAAGAAAAAATAATATAGATCAGAATCCCCATGTTCTATGACAAATTCTAGAATCATAACTCTTCCTCCATCTTATAAAATACTAAGTGTCAAAATATTCTTTAATATAATTAAAGTTAAAAGTAGCTAATAACTAAGGATTTGGGCCAGGACTTGACTGATAAACAATTTTTCTCTCTAATACACATACCAGGTTACAAAACAAAATATTTAGTTTACAATGGCTTCCTAAATAATAATTAACAGAGAAGGAGTTAAATTGTCTGACTTTTAAGTTGAATTATGGAATTTTAAGTTTTTCATTCACCAAGGAAATTGGTGATCAATACTGTGAGTATCCACAAATATGGTCCATCCAAAATGCAGATACTGTCTTCAAGTGGATAATACCTCATCCTTGAGTCTTGTTGACTAAAACCTTGTACTCTACATAGCAATATTCAAACATGTTTTTCTGGCTTCCCAAAACACTCTTAGGAATAATAAGCTAATCAATAAAACCATAAGATGAATGATAACATAAAAGTTACTAGCAATTCTATCTACAGATAGTGATCTGTCTAAAAATGAAATTAAGAAAACCATCATTTCATCATAAAAGATGAAATAATAAAAGCAAATATAAGAAAGACATAAATGGAGTAGCATCACACATTTATAGAATATGAGTATTCTTAACTTGCTTCTGCTATACAAAAACTACACAACTCATACAATCCCTTAAGCATATTATGCTGTTTCTCACAGAAGTTGAAAATTCCTAAGGAGTCACATGTAAAAAATTAAGAAGGGAAAAACCCACTTGAAAGATAAATACATCCTGAGAAAAAAGATCATAGAACACTTTATCTAAGATTGTACAATAGAGCTCTAAAAATTAAAACATATGGTACTGTCATTAGAATGAAAGCAAACAACAATGAAAAAGATCAATGAGCACAGAGATATGTATAACATCAGTGGTATGAGAATTTTAAAAGTTTAGGGTGTAAGTGCATTTTATTTATTTTTATTAACTAGCTTAATACCATACATTCATTTGATTTGAAGACTTCCTTAGACTAGCATTGCTAGTTCTGTCTATCTGGGAACACTCCACTTTTAGCCAGGGTTTTGCATCACTAGATTGTCTACTACTGGCAGACAAATTACCCGTTTCTTTTCTTAGGTAATATCAAAGCTAAAATATATTTCTCATTATGTCCTAAAAATGAAGAAATCTGAGATAACTAGCTTTGCAATTAGATTTTAGGAGTTGCTGTAAGCTACAGGCTGGGCCACCCATTAGTATGGTTCTAAAACATGAGCTCCACAGCCTTCGAGACTATATACAAAGTTATTAAAAAGTAGCAATGCTGGGAATGAGGGACACACTAAACTCTGCACACAGCTTTCTGTTCTGGCTTCTTTTTGTTCTAGAGCTTTCAGATATGCTGTCAAGTTGCTAGTATATGCTCTCTCCAGTTTCTTTATGAAACACTCAGAGCTATGAGTTTTCCTCTTACCACTGCCTTCGTAGTGTGCTATAAGTTTGGGTATGTTGTAGCTTCATTTTCATTAAACTATAAAGTTTTTAATTTCTTCATTTCTTCCTTGACCAAGTTTCATTGAGTAGAGTGTTGTTCATCTTCCATGTGTATGTGAGCTTTCTATTGTTTATGTTGCTATTGAAGACCAGCCTTAGTCTGTGGTGATCTGATAGGATGCATGGGATTATTTCAATTTTCTCGTATCTGTTGAGGCCTGTTTTGTGGCTGATTATATGGTCAATTTTGGAAAAGGTACTGTGAGGTGCCCAAAAGAAGGTATATTCTTTTGTTTTAAGATAAAATGCTGTATATATATATATCTGTTAAATCAACTTGGTTCATAACTTCTGTTAATTTCACTGTGTCTCTGTTTAGTTTCTGGATCCATGATCTGTGCATTGATGAGAGTTGGGTGTTGAAGTCACCCACTATTATTGTGTGAGGTGCAGTGTGTGTTTTGGCAGGATTAATGTAGTAAAAGTAGCTATCTTGCAGAAAGAAATCTACAGACTCAATACAACCCCCATCAAAATTCCCACTCAATTCTTCATTGAGTTAGAAAGAGAATTTTGCAAATTCATCTAGAAATAACAAAAAACCCAGTATAGCAAAAACTATTCTAACAATAAAGGAACTTCTGGCAGAATCACCATCCCTGACCTCAAGCTATACTGTACAGCAATTGTGACAAAAACTGCATGGTGTTGATACAGTGACAGGCAGGTAAATCAATGGAATAGAATTGAAGACCCAGAAATGAACATACACACCTATCCTTGACAAAGGAGCTAAAACCATCCTGTGGGAAACAAAAAAACAGCATTTTCAACAAATGGTACTGGTTTTGTTGCAGTAATTTTCCAACCCAAATATGCCCTAGCAATGAAAACACTACTCAATTTATATTAATACAAGCTTAGTGCTTAGATTGGGAAGATCTACTACTACACTACCATCTTCACCATCTAAGAAACCACTTATAAATGGTAGTTTCTCCAGGCCATGTGCTTCTGCTCCACTTTCCTTCCACCTCCTCCTTCATTGGCCTCTTCTCTCTCTCATACCTCTTGCATCTCCCAACATTCAGCTCTACCTTCCCCGCCTCTGCCCATTCACTGTCTCTAGCCTTTATTTTATCAATTAATATGAGAATAAGGTCTATAGGAAACCACCTGAGTGCTGACTCATTTCTTGTTTGTAAGCCCTTCCAGGAGAATAGAATTAGAATCAAGTTAAAGAGAGTCCCAGGACTATCTGCAACAGGTTCAACTGGTTGTTAGCTTGTAGAATGCAAATAGATCCATTTTTATCACCTTGTACGAAGCCCAAGTCCAAGTGGATCAAGAACCTCCCCATAAAACCAGAGACACTGAAATTAATAGAAAAGAGTGGGGAAGAGCCTCTAGAACATGGGCACTGGGGAAAATTTGCTAAAGAGAACACCAATCGCTTATGTTCTAAGATCAAGAATTGACAAATGGGACCTCATAAAATTGCAAAGCTTCTATAAGGAAAAGAACACTGTCAGTACGACAAAATGGCAACCAACAGATTGGGAAAAGATTTTTACCAACCCTACATCTGATAGAGGACTAATATCCCATATATAAAAAGAACTCAAGAAGGTAGACTCCAGAAAATCAAATAACCCTATTAAAAATAGGGTACAAAGCTAAACAGAGAATTCTCAACTGAGGAATATTGAATGGCTAAGAAGCACCTAAAGAAATGTTCAATATCCTTAGTCATCAGGGAAATGCAAATCAAAACAACCCTGAGATTCCACTTCACACCAGTCAGAATGGCTAAGATCAAAAACTCAGGTGACAGCAGATACATTCAAGGATGTGGAGAAAGAGGAACATTCCTTCATTGCTTGTGGGATTGCAAGCTGGTACAACAGCTCTGGAAATCAGTTTGGTGGTTCCTTAGAAAATTGGACATAGTACTACTTGAGGACCCAGCAATACCACTCCTTGGCATACACCAAGAACATGCTCCAACATGTAATAAGGACACATGCTCCTCTATGTTCATAGCAGCCATATTTATAAGAGCCAGTCACT
This sequence comes from Mastomys coucha, assembly GCF_008632895.1. Taxonomy (NCBI): domain Eukaryota; kingdom Metazoa; phylum Chordata; class Mammalia; order Rodentia; family Muridae; genus Mastomys; species Mastomys coucha. The sequence continues at coordinate 25,358,356 of NW_022196902.1, forward strand.
GGACACAACCCAGATGTCCTTCAGCAGAGAAATGGATACAGAAAATGTGGTACATTTATTCAATGGAGTACTACTCAGCTATTAAAAGTAATGAATTCATGAAGTTCTTAGGCTAATGGATAGAACTAGAAAATATCATCCTGAGTGAGGTAATCCAATCACAAAAGAACACACATGGTACGCACTCACTGATAAGTGGATATTAGCCCGGAAGACCAGAATGTCCAAGATACAATTCACACACCACATGAAGATCAAGAACAAGGAAGACCAAAGTGTGGATACTTTGGTCCTTCTTAGAAGGGGAAACAAAATACCCATGGGAGGAGATATAGAGTCAAAATGTGGAGTAGAAACTGAAGGATCCAGAGACTGCCCCACTTGGGGGTCCATCCCATATACAGTTACCAAACCCAGACACTATTGTGGATGCCAACAAGTGCTTGCTGACAGGATCATGATATAGCTGTTTTCTGAGAGTCTCTACCAGGATATGAAAATACAGAAGTGGATGCTCTCAATGAATCATTGGACTGAGCATAGGGTCCCCAATGAACAAGCTAGAGAAAGGACCCAAGGAGCTAAAAGGTTTTGCAGCCCCATAGGAGGAAAAACAATATGAACCAACCAGTACCCCTAGAGCTCACATGGACTAAACCATCAACCAAAGAGTATACGTGGAGGGACCTATGGCTTCAGCAACATATGTAGCAGAGGATGGATTTGTTGGTTATCAATGGGAAGAATGGCCCTTGATACTGTGAAGGCCCAATGCCCCAGTGTAGGAGAATACCAGGACCCGGAAGTGGGAGTGGGTGGGTTGCAGAACAGGGGGATAGCATATGGGATAGGGGGTTTGGGGGGGAAAACCAGGAAAAGGAATAACATTTGAACTATAAATAAAGAAACTATCTAATAAAAAAAAAAGAGTTGTCCGCTATAAGACAACTATGGTAACTTATATAAAAAATGGTCCCCATCTGCTCAGGTATTTGAATGATAAATCACTAAAGAGTGGAACACTTTGAAAGGATTAGAAGTATTAGGAGATATGACCTTGAAGGAAGTGTATCATAGGTGGGCTTAAGCCCATGCCATGCCAAGTCGATCTCTTTTTGCTTGCAGATCAAGATGCAGCTCTCACCTACCATGCCAACACCATGCCTGTCTATATGCCATAATATTCCCAACCATAATGATAATGCACAATGCCTCAGAAATGGCAGGTAAGGCCTCAATTACATGACTTGGTCATGGTGACTCTTCACAACAATAACACAGTTTTTATTTTGTTTGTTTGTTTGTTTTATACTCCATGTAAGCAGTGATGCTAGAACTAAGGAGGGATAAATTAAATTCCTGACTGATTCAGTTACAAATATTCATGACCTGTTATTAATAGAGAAGTAATTACAGTTCAGGCCTTCCTGAATGCAATGGTAAGACCAATGTAACCAAACTAAGCCATATTGTATCAACTTAGCATCTTCAAACACTGTTCAGACGGTCAGCCTGAAGGATTCTTTCATCTATCCCATCCTATTTTGAACTAAAAAGTAGCAGGGACCTTTTTTTTTTCAGTTTGTTGAAAAAAATAAAGATATGTACTTGGCCTTTTCCTTGCAATGATTTAATCTAGTAAAATCCTAACATTTAGAAAACAAATGATCAAGGGAACAATGAAGTATCAATGGATACTAATTTGTGAAGAAGTTTAAGTCAGTCTCATCAACCAATCTTAAGAAGTATTAAACTTCAAAATTTCATCTTCCTCCCAATTTGACAGACTATGAAAATGAATGAATAAATTCATCAAAGTCTCCTTTCCATTGTTATTCACCCTGTATACAAATTTAAAACCAAACAATTCTACTTTATTTATACCAATGAACACGTACAGTGTAAATATTTTATAGTGACATGTTAATAAAATGAATAACGTCAACATGCTTACATGAATTATAAACTTTCAACTTCTTCATTGTAATAAACCTTTATTTCCTTTTAGCTGATATAATACTGATCAATTTGAAATAATGTTTTCATTTTCAAGCATGAAAGAAGTGCTACAAAACTGGATAACAAACTATTAGAATGCCAGAATTAAAGTTAACAAAATATAAACCTTAATTTAATTTGACCAAATTCAATTTGGCCTCAAGTATTCAGCATATCTGCTTATCCTACAGTTTTAATAAGCAAAAGTCACCTTTGTTGTTTTAGGTTCTGTAACTATAAGTCAACAATGTCCTGACATGGTAAGAGCTCATATCAACAGACTGCACCTGAAGCACAACGTCCTTTGTTGGTGCATATAGGAGCGGGGTCTGTGGTCAGAAACCAAAGTTGAATAGCTCAGCTGATATAGTAGTAGCAATGAGGCACTAATACACTGTTTTGTGCATTACAGAAGGGGAGGTTATATCACCTTCTTGATTTCTCTCATAACAAGGCAGGAAACAAAAGTTTACTAACTTAATCAAAGGCCATTCATGTGATCTAAAATAAATAAGTGATAAAAACCTCCTTGTGCACATTAGAGCACATTTTCTAACTACTGTCAAAATTTGTGAACTAACCCAACTAATAAAAGTATTCAGATTAGCAGGCTAAGAAGGGAGTCCTACCACAACTGAAAATGAACACATGACCCTTAAACCAGAATCAGGCTCTACTCCTCCCTGCAGCTCCGTAGCTCTAAGAAATAAACAACCCAGATGTCCCTCAACAGAGGAGTGGATACAGAAATTGTGGTACATCTACACAATGGAGT
>NW_022196902.1:25361478-25388055 GCF_008632895.1 Mastomys coucha
GCCCTGTGAAAGTTCTGTGCCCCAGGGTAGGGGAATGCCAGGGCCAGAAAGTGGGAGAGGGTGGGGTGTCAGATATGGGGAAGTGGGAGGCAACAGGGGTTTGTTTTTGTTGTTTTTGTTAGTTTCTTTGTTTTTTGGAGGGGAAACTGGGAATGGAGAAATTTACATGTAAATAAAGAAAATTAAAAAAAAAGAAATAAACAAACACTGAATTTTTTTCTTTATTTACTTATTATATAAATACAATGTAGCTGTCTTCAGACTCTCCAGAAGAGGAAGTCAGATCTCTCCTTATGGATGGTTGTGAGCCACCATGTGGTTGCTGAGATTTGAACTCAGGACCTTTAGGAGAACAGTCAGTGCTCTTAACCACTGAGCCATCACTCCAGCCCCACAAACACTGAATTTTAAAAACACTAATGATAGGAATTTCGCTTTGGTTACTATTTTCATTCGGCTATTTTGGGCTTATATCTTTAAAGTAAGTACCACTTATTACAATTTGCATTGCAGATAATGAAAATAAATATGGGATAAAAATGTTGGAATAACATTTCATTTTTAGAGTAGGAATGTATTTTTAACAAGTACAAAGCCTTAGAGAAATAGCTAACACTCTGTTCTTAAAAAAGCATAACTTCATCAAAGTTCACATTTTACAGTGAATAGGTAAAATCTGTTTCTTAAGGCAAGAATGACATCATTTTACCATTTAATATTTGAAAAGAAGTGCTCTCCACAGTTAGCTATTCAGTAAATAAAAAATGAGTGAATATAAACAAACTCAATAAAAAGAACAAAAACTAATACATGAATGCATGCATCATTAACTTAAGAAAAAGTGTATTTAGCTACCATACAAAACTTCAATAAATTAGAAAAGGGTACTTAAATGTTTTTGCTATACAGATATAATATACTAGTGCATGTCTGAGGAGAAATGGTAGACATAATTTAAAAATTAGACAAGCTATACATGTTTATATACTGTACATAAGATCTTACAAATATCACATTTTGTTGCTATATTAGTAGAAGGTAATATACAGTTATATATGGAAATGTTTATGCAGCCCATACTAGTTATGATACAGAAATTGGTTCCTTGGACATTTTGTATGTGAGCTTAGACTTTAATGGTTGAGCCATCTGTCCAGCCAAAGAAATTGTTCATTTGATAATTCTAATTTTTTATACCAATCTCATATTTGAAAACTAACATGATTGAGGGAGGGCTCCTTACCCCATATTAATTCACATTCAAAAACCACAAAAACTAAAGCAGTGTCATCAGCTGATGCATATATAGTTTACTTGCTTATATTATAGGTTATTTATTATTAGCAATACATAGAAGAATACTTTTAAGATAAGTATGTAATGCTTGGTAAAGTATCTCATGAAAGTATACCATTTATATAAGAAATGCAAAATACAGTAAAGTATTAGTAGTTCCCAAATTATTGTCTATGATCATGAAAATTTGTCTGAAATATACTTCCCTAAGAAACTGTCACTTGCTCAGAATCTCCAGAGCACACTGGTTATGGAATACTTTCAATTCTTAATAACTGCAAGGTGCAAGAATATTGAACTGCTCTGTTAATTTTCTTTTGAGGAAAGTATAATGACTCAAGTATAATGAGTCAAACAAAGTCACTAAGCTATTCAACACATTCTTGCAATAAATCTCAGGAAGACTTGTTTAAAGTTGTAAAATTATATACATGGAATTATCTTTGACTCCATTCTTGACTAGGTTGTTTAGGGACTAGAAACTATCAGTCAAATTTGTTTGAAATGAATGTGTACATGCATGTTAGAGAGGATGAGAAGAGTAAAGATGGATTAGAAGGGGAGAGAGATGAGGGAGTTCTAACAAACACATTGTGTGAAAAACTTGGGAGTTGTGTGCCCTTTGAGTAGTTTAATGACATCTTACATAAAGTACATCAACAGATGACATTCTTCTTGCGTCTCATATTTCTATTTGGAATTATGCTGTTCAGGTACCCAGGTCAGCCCCAAGTGAACACTGCAGACTAAATTATTCAGCCACCAAGGGACAAATGAAACAGTAGAATCCGGTGAGTTGTGAGCAATTTCCCTATATTACTCATCATACTTTCATTTCATCTAAATTGCCTGAAATTTATTATCAGCTTTGTTTATTTCAAGATCATAACATAGGATGTTCTAAAAATCCCTTTTATGTTATCCTTAATTCAAACAAACATTTGCCCCTTCAGGGGATATGCGTCAAGGATCAGGACTCTCAGGAAAGAGAACACAGAAAAACCATGACGACTATCACAAAGTAATTCTGCTTTAAAGTTGTTCCATTCCCTTTATGTCCTTCTCGTGACATTCAATCAAAACCTTAATAACCATAGTCCATACTCCATTCTGAGCTTCTGTTTCTTATCATTATGACTTAGCTTGATAAAGTTCACCACTGCCCCCAACACTCAAAAAAGTTTACCAGTTTTGACAGAAAATTACAGAATTCTAAATCTCAGTAGTCTGTTCTAGATTTTGGATAAATGTTAACATTATCACATCCAAAGATCAATAAATTTTCCAAGGATCATTATCTGGTTTCCAAAGCTGCCTCAAGACTATAACTGAACAATCCAGAGTATAATGCTGGTTTATTCTGCATTAAGTCCATATTAAATTGTTAACAAGGGATCCTTTTGCAAGACCAATAACAAGAGAGACAGAGATAGAGACAGAGGCAGACAGACAAAATGACAGAGACAGAGCAAGACAGATATCTGAGGAATAATAGAAAGATAAACTTTAGTACTATTATAAAGAAAAAGATTACAAAACAATAGGAATTATTATTATACAAAGACTGCCTGGAAAAAAGCAACCATAATATAAAGCCTACAATTTTTAACTAATAATGCAACAGGTCAAAAAAATTAAACCACTAGATTTTCAAAATTGCCTCGTCTCTCTTGTATTTCCTCTACTGGTAATTTCTGTCTCTCTCCCTGTGTTAGGGGTTCATTAGCATTTGGGAAGCTCCCAGTGTCTCCTCCTTGGTCATATTGCAGGGACTCACCTCCCTGAAATCAAGCAATAGAAAATGCTCCATATGAAGCACAGGAAACCTGTGGTGGAGAACCTGTTCTGGTTTGAAAGTGCCAGGCACAAGCTTGTGAATTCTAACCTGACTAGTGTTCTCTCAGGAGTGCTCAGCTTCAAGAGAAGTATGAAACTTTGATAATCCAAATATACATCTACTGATTTCTGTAATGGAGAGCAACATTTTTAAGGTTCTACATTTTAGCTGGAGGCAGAGGGAATACCAGAAGGAAAATAAATGAAAGCTGCTTGAGCTTCAAAAGCTAATCTTTATAATGCTTTCATTAGCAGTTTGAAAAAAAATCACATGCAGTTTTGGAGGAGACAAGAAATGATGTTGATGACTGATAGCTCTAGTGTGTACTTTAACTTCCTTAGTCTTTCAGCAACAGGCAAGGTCAGGATTTTTTTTGCTGTTGTTACACTTATGAAATATTTTGTTTATAAAGGAAGAAAAAATATGCAAAAGATAAATTAGTTGATGAACTTTTCATTTACTTTCCTCAATAAAACATATGTATATGCTATATTCCTAGTATATTCATTTCATGGGAGATGGAAGGTTCTTTTTTTTTTCCTAAAGACACTATCCCCTTAGGCTAGATGTAAGGCAGCATTTTCACATTTAAAGTCAGTATAAAAATATTTGGACTAGACTACAGAAAATTTGCCATGGAGCGGCAATTGGTAAACTCTAGAGTCTGTGCTTTAGCAAGAAGAGATGAAACACCTCACAAAAATACCACCAGCTGTGACCAGCAAGGGAAGCATTAGTGTTTCAGATAAACATATTAACAGATAACCACGGGGAACTGGAAAGGGTTTAAGAACAGAAAGAGAACTACAAAGTCGCAATGTCTTTGCTCTAGAAGATTTCCAACATCCAACTCTGGCCTTGTGAAAAGTCTTGTCTGCCAAATACAATGTGTGTTTTCTAGTTACAACATCAATGACATTATGGCTGTAAAATATGGGCTAAGGGATCATAGAGAATTTCTAATTATCTAATATGCTCATGATATCAATCTTAAAAAGCAGGCAATATCCATTATGTGTTCTTTTAGGACCTACTGATTCTAAATGGTTTTGTTGATCTATCATACTGACTAGTTTTCCCTTGAGATTTCAAATACCATCTTTGTTATTTTCCTCCCTGATCTGTCATCTAACACCCCTGGCCGCCCTCACTTTCTTCTCTGACAGGGGACTCTAACTATTGTTGTTGATACCTTAATGGTATTCAAACACAATGACAGTGTCCTGAATTTCTCTCAGAGCACCCAGAAACAATATTAAGGAAAAATATTCTAGCATAAAAACTTGTTTTGTGTTTAAACAGAAGCATACAGCAGCAGATGGAGTAGCCAGGGTAAATCTTGTATCAGAAGAAACAAAGCTCCTGGAATCCAGAGGAGAATCACAGAGAATAAGTGCTAGGAAACTATTACAGACAGGAGTCAGAATGGGAGTGCAACAGAAGGTTAAGCCTGCCACTCCGTGAATATGAAATAGGAATTACGGGTTTGCTGAAAATTAGAGAAGAGGTATCTGTCACAGGATTTCCCCTGTCCAATCACATTAGGGCAGCATGAGGCCTGTGATTAGACAGGGAAAGGGAGTCGGAGCTAAGAGTTGAGAGAGCACACAGAGAGCGTCTCAGAAGAGAAGGCCAAGATGGAGACCGATGTGAACCAGCATGGCTTTAACATACCACAGGTAGTTATAATATCATAAGGTTAGAATAATTGGGAAAAAGCTTTTATCATTATCAATTGGTTCTGAAATTATTATATTGGCATCTTTAAATTGAGAATTTATAGATACATAAATCTGATTTGTTAATTATAAGCTTTAATGCCTTTAATCCCATCACTCAGGAAGGAATCAGAGGCAGGTGGAATGCCGTGAATTGGAGCCAAATCTGATTTAGATAGTGATTTCCAGGGCTATGTAGAAAAGTCCCCTGTGCCAACTAAATAAATGAATAGGAAAAAAATTATAATTATTAACTTGGGATAAAACAAACAAATAAACAAACAAGGGAAGGCAGTGCTGGGTGCCTGGTTTATGGGGGATGGGAGACCTGTGGTCTAGAGTGTCCCAAGCTCTGGGCTCTGTACTCTAAACTGCATACTCTTTTGCAATCTTCCCAATGTGGCTACATTTAAGCACATTTTTATTTGTGATAAAATGTTTCTATTTTAACCACCTCCAAAGGAAATCTCCTCCCCACTAATGGCTGAGCCCACACTGCAAAGATCCCTTGATCAGGCTTCCCCCTACTCATCTCTCTTTTTGTTTTGTTTTTTTTTCTGCCCCCATCCTGAGAGCTGACCTAGCATGCTCTAAAAATCAATCAATCAATCAATCAATAAGAAGAGTTTTGATTCTACAGGGTAAATGGGAGTTATGATGGCTGATCTTTGGGTAGAAGGTCATTGCAGGGCAGTGAGAGGAACCTGGGAGCTCTGGCCTCACTGGAAAGTTGGCAGGTAGAGACAGAGCCCATGGAAACACAGCAGGGCTGAGATTTGCTGGCACATGTGTGGAACCATTCCAGTTCAACGTGCTGGACAAGAATCCACTAGAAATTTAAGATTATTAGCCTGAGAATTAGAGGTTTCTTCCTTCCTTCCTTCCTTCCTTCCTTCCTTCCTTCCTTCCTTCCTGTCTTTCTTTCTTTCTTTCTTTCTTTCTTTCTTTCTTTCTTTCTTTCTTTCTTTCTTTCTTTCTTTTCTTTGTTAAGTGAGTAGCTGAGTAGCACTGGGAAGAGTCATGTGGACTCAAATGCAAGAACCTTAAAACAAAGAAACTGCTGGCAGGCTCTGAGTTCCTCTGCTATGCAAAGTGCAGGATGCTCTGAGTCAGGGAACTGTAGAATGGACATTGCCTACCTACTTTTAGGGCAGAGGGATTGAACTGTGAATTTAAAATTGGGATTATTTGCTTTTAGGATAGATTTATATTCAAATTCTGTCCGAATCATGTGAGGAATTTCACCTGCAGTTTGGAACTAAGATAGGGAAAATTAGTCACTGGCTCTAGAATAGAGAGGCAGTTATAATACTGTCTGCTATATACAGGTAATAAATAATATTGTCTGTGGCTCCATGTAGAGAGATCAACAGGTAGATATTATACAGGTATTAATAAAATATGTCTGTGGCTTCAGGCAGAGAGCCTGAAAGAAAAATGGTATAACAAGATGGCTGCTCTAAGCAGAGAGACAAAGAATAAGATTGTATGAAGATTGCTTTACCTGCTCCACAGGATACTGAAATTCTGTCTAACCTGGGCTCCATGGGAATCTTGGGTTATATTCCTGCTTGACAAAATAGATGTCTTAATAATATGCACATACAATATTTTAGTTTATTTCATTTGTTTTGGATTGGTTTAATTTGAACTATGATAGGGAATATTAGTCACTGACTCCAGAGAACAGTGCAGTGATACTCATTGCCTGCTTTCATCAGGTATTAATTATAAATGTCTGTAGTTACAGGTACAGATTCCACCTCACACCAGTAAGAATAGCTAAGATCAAAAACTCAGGTGACAGCAGATGCATTCAAGGATGAGGAGAAAAGAGGAACACTCCTTCATTGCTGGTGGGATTGCAAACTGGTACAACCACTCTGGAAATCAGTTTGGTGGTTCCCCCGGAAATTGAACATAGTTCTACTGGAGGATCCAAATATACCACTCCTGGGCATATACCCAGAAGATGCTCCAACATATAATAAGGATACATGCTCCTCTATGTTCATAGCAGTCTTATTTATAATAGCCAGAAGCTGGAAAGAACCTAGATGTCCCTCGACATAAGAATGGATACAGAAAATGTGGTACATCTATATAATGGAGTACTACTCAGCTATTAAAAACAATGAATTTATGAAATTCTTGGGGAAATGGATAGATCTGGAGAATATCATCCTGAGTGAGGTAACTCAATCACAAAAGAACACACATGGTATGTACTCACTGATAAGTGAATATTAGCCCAGAAGTGTGGAATATCCGAGATACAATTCACAGACCACATGAAGCTCAAGAACAAGGAAGACCAACGTGTGGATACTTTGGTCCTTCTTAGAAGGGGGAATACAATACTTATGGGAGGAGATAAAAAGTGTGGAGCAGAGAATTGAAGGAGAGGTCATCCAGAGACTGCCCCACCTGGGGATCCATCCCATAAACAGTCACCAAACCCAGACACTATTGTAGATGCCAAGAAGTGCTTGCAGACAGGAGCCTGATATAGCTCTTCTTGAGAGGCTGTACTAGTGCCTGACAAATACAGAGGTTGATGGTCTCAGTGATTCATTGCACTGAGCACAAGGTCCCCAGTGGAGGAGCTAGAGAAAGGATCCAAGGAACTGAAGGGGTTTGTAGCCCCATAGGAGGAACAACAATAAGAACCAATCAGTACCACCAGAACTCCCAGGTACTAAACCACCAACTAAAAAGAACATATGGAGGGACCCATGGCTATGGCCGCCTGTGTAGCAGAGGAATGCCTTATCAGTTATCAATGGGAGGAGAGGCTCTTAGTTGTGTGAAGGCTTGATGCCCCAGTGTAGGGGAAAGCCAGGACAAGGAAGGGGAAGTGGGTGGGTTGGTGAACAGGGGAAGGGTGTAGGGATAAGGGTTTTTTGGAACGGAAACCAGCAATCATTTGAAATGTGAATAAAAAAGATATCTAATAAAAATGACTGACTTACATGCCTCACAGGGTATTCATAGTCTGTCTAATGTTGGCTCCACTAGAATCCTTGGATTTTTATCCTGCTGGCTAAAGTAGACAAGGCCTAAGAATAGGCACCTATATTTTTTACTTTTCTTTCTTTTATTTTGGATTGTTTTAATTTTCAAAATGGGTGTGATTTTGAATTTTGTAGTTATATTATTCCTCTGGGAGAGACGTCACAAAAGTTTTTTCTGGTTAGTGGCTCAAAGACACGCTATTTTGGAAAAAGGTTTTGTTTTTGCATTTTTAGAAAAGGTTTTTAGTGTCTATATACCTTCCAGAATAATATGGATCAGATTTGACAGAGGTAGATTCCCAGAGAACCAGATTCCAAAGAATCAAACAAAAAATATATCTTGATTATACTAAAATTTTGTTTTGAGACTTGTGTATTACAGAATATACAGCCTTGGTTAATCTCCTCCTCAGACATGCTAAACTGACCTGCTTGAACTCCTAATGTCCTGGTCTTTCATCCAGATCCAGTCAAGACACAGACATCAGAGACTAATAAATCCTGTTTTCCCTACCCTTACCCCCACCCCCTTCATAATATCTCAATGCCCATATTCAATTTGAAGAAGTTATGAAGAGTCATTGACCCACTTCCCTGGACTTTGGTGTGGAGGAGGTTATTATAGGTTGTCTCTCTAAGTAATGTAGAAATGGTCATATTGGAATAGGGAGGAATAGCTAGAATTGATTAGGATAGCCATAATCTCATTTGGTAGAAATCTTTTTAATTGTTACTAAGCTTAAGTCATAATTTCTTATTTGTTACAGAATTTATTTTGATGAAAATCAAGGTTTTCTTTGGTATAAATTTCTTCTGTTGATACTAAACATTTGAAAGTGAAGGGATTAGACCAAGTTCTTCTATTATTGGTTTTATAAACTGATCCAAGATTATTAAGCCTGTGCGTTAAGGGCCAAATAGCAAACTCATGGCTTTTATTGTCATGGTGTCTTCAGATATTTTAATTAGAAGTAGCTGAGAGTCCAGTCCAGATCACTTTAGATTGATAGTTGGTTTTCAAAAGTGAGAAATCCACAGAATGTGACATTTAGTGTTATTTGTTATCTCACTTGTTGGTGAGACTAGTCTACTACGGATAGCTTTCCCTTTCTTGGACTCAAAGAAGTTGAGCCTCAATGGAGTTGCTCCAGTTGTGACTAGACAGCCAGTAGGCAAGAATTGCCTCATTTCTTCTACAGACATAATACTGTTCAAAAATAGGATATAATTTACAGGTTAGGACAGCTTACTTCTGCTGAGACAGAATAGGCTAGTCCTTAATTTCCTGTTTCTCTAAGGTCTGTCCTGGGTCAGAATGCTGAAGACCAATGCCTCAACGTTTTGAACTTATAGACCATCGAGGTGATCACCAGTCTCTATAAATGGGTTAATGTTTGGAAGCCTTTTCTTGTGCTTCTGATATTTTCAGGTAATATTAATCATTCTTGGATTTCTAATGGGTTTGAAAAACTACATAGTCTCATAGCCAACCCAGGCTATTTACTTTCAGAGAACAGATTTTGAGAGGATGTTTTCAGATGGCACATAATCTAAAGCCAGGGCATAAGACAAGTGTAAAATTATAAGTCTTTTAAGTTAGGATAAATGATAGAGGTTCTACTTAATTGACAAAAATGATAGACTAGGAGTTAGGTCTATCCTTTACTTTATAAATTGCAAAATGGTAATAGTTGTGCTCAATTTAAATTTTGAGATAAGTTCTTTTTTTATTTAATTAAACAGAAAGGGAGATAAGTGGCAGGATTTTCCCTGTCCAATTACATTAGGGCAACAGGGAAATGGGAGGTGAAGCTAAGAGTTGAGCGACAGAGAGTGTCTCAGAGAAGAAGGCCAAGATGGAGGCCAACTTGTACTAGCGTGGCTTTAACCTGCCACATGTAGTTATGATATCATAAGGTTAGAATAATTGGGATAAATCTTTTATCATTATCAATTACTTCTGAAATTATTGTATTGGCATCTTGTAAATTGAGATTTATTGATACATAAATCTGATTGGTTAATTATAAGCTTTAAGAGTTTTTATTCTACCAGGTCCAACAGTTGCTGGTGGTAGCGCGGGAAGCCTGTTGGTCTCTTTTTAATATTTCTCACAACATGTATTCTTTAAGATAAATTGACCATAATACATGCTTTAATTTAATGTCAAGTGTATCTTAGACTTAACATATAATGTGAAACACAATGAGTGACAGTAGCTACCAAGAGCCAACTTTTTTTTGAATTGTTAAACTCAAATTTTTTTTTGCTTTTTGTTTTTATTTTATTTTATATATTTAAAACTATTTTATTTTAATTGGATATTTTATTTGTTTACATTTCAAAAGTTATCCCCTTTCCCAGTTTCCCCCCTGCAAATCCCTTATCCCATCCCCCCCTTACCCTGCTTCTATGAGGGTGCTCCCCCACCTACCCACCCACTCCTGCCTCACCTCCCAAGCATTCCTCTACACTGAGGCATCAAGCCTTCACAGGACCAAGGGCCTTCCCTCCTATTGATGCCAGATAAGGCCCCTTCAGCTTCTTCAGTATTTCCCCTAACTCCTCCATGGGAGTCCCCGTGCTCAGGTGGTTGGCTTCGAGCATCCACATCTATCTGTATTGGTCAGGATCAGGCAGAGCCTCTCAGGAGACAGCTGTATCAGACTCCTGTCAGCAAGCACTTCTTGGCATCAGCAATAGTGTCTGGATTTGGTGTCTGCATGTGGGATGGATCCCCAGGTGGGGCAGTCTCTTGATGGCCTTTCCTTCAATCTCTGCTCCATTCTTTGTCCCTGTATTTCCTTTAGACAGGCGCACTTCTGAGTTAAAATATTGGAGATGGGTGAGTGGCCCCATCCCTCAAGCAGGCGGCCATGCCTAAGCTCTGGCTATGGTCTCAACAGGTTCTCCCTCTCCTTTGTGGAGTACTTCAGCTAATGTCATTGCCGTGGGGTCCTGGGAGGCTCTTGCTTTCCTGGCATTTGGAAATTTGGCATTTGGCATTTCTGGTTGCTTCCCCAGATCCCTATCCCCCATTGCTATACAACTCTGTTCAATTTCCTGTCCCTCTGTACATCTCTTCCATCTCCTCCCATACCCGATTCTTCCCCTCTTTTTCCCCTCACCCTCCTCTTTTCCTCCCAAGTCCCTCCTACCCTCTACTTCTCTTGATTATATTAGATATTTTTTTATTTACATGTAAATTTTTTAACAACCATTTTTAACCTTATCCTCTCCAGAGTTTCTCACAAGGGAAGGTGTGATTTCTTTACTTCCTTTTAATGTGCATCAATTATTAACTATTATAAGCACATGTGTCCCAGTCATTATTAACTTCTCTCTACTTCTTTCTGTTTTAGTTTCTACTTGAGGTGCAATCAGCCACAAGAAAGTTAGTGTTTCTTAGAACAACAAGTAAAAACACATCAGAAATAGTCTCCTAGGTGTTTTTCTCAACAGCAGTGATTAAAGTTATGAGACTGTAGAGGTAGTTGACTCTAATAAACCCTTGAGAGCCACTAGAAACATCAACCACCACGTAATAATGGGTTAGTAATACCATTGTGAATATGAATAAATAACACATGCCTTTAGTAATCAAATACAAATTTAAAACCTCAGTTGTGGAAAGGCTTTCCTACAGAAGTATACTCTAGAATACACTTAAAATATACATTTATAACTGTTCTGCCTACAGAGAAGTTTATGTTTAAGTTTAAGTTTCTAGCTTAATTAACCTAGAAAATATGTTCTACTCCAATAATGTTACTATTAGAAATTCCAGATCAGCCATTAGAATATCAAAAGTAGCAGTTAGACTCATTTTGTAGAAGGGCTTTGCATTTGGTCACATCATCTCTGTTTCTATGACAACTTGCCAGCATTCATGACCCAACCAAATTCCCAACAGTGTTGCAGAACAGGCTGTTGATAATTCAAAGGTCTTTCTTTCCTCTGGTCAGATGTTGTTCTCTTAGTGAGCATAGAGGTTACTTATCACCAATCTGTTCATCAGTTCCTCCATTTCTGTGTTCCAACTATGTTTTAAACTTTGTTAACTATTTCTTAGAATTTTTTGATTTGGATACTACTTAAAACAGCACATTTATAATGGTGAGATACAGTTGATGTCCAAGTGCTCTAAACAATCACTTGAAGCAACCTATTAAACTACTTAAATATTCATTTAGTTTTTTAAAAAAAAGTCCCTCAATATGGTAACTGATAAGAGGTGAGCAAAATTATAGAGATACAGAGATATAGATAATAAGTATTTATATTTTAAAAATCATTCAAGATATATTAAGGCTTTACTGAAACACACTTAACTCTACATAAAGAATTCTGAATTTTTCTCAATTAGGGAACCAGATAACAAGTTTTTCCTGTATTCTTCTAATCATTTCATTCCTTTTTGATACATTTTAACTTTTTTATTGTGCATCATTTGCCTTTGCATTCTTTGCACCACTACTAACACAGAGATACCAGCTTGCTTTGCTTTGACTCAGAATTTTATAAGAAAGGCAGTAAATCCAACAATAAGTAAAGTACTTTGCATCACTATGAGCCTGTGGACCTGGGGCTGCTAATGAATGCTACTTCACTGATTTCTTTTCCTAAAGAGCAAACTCACAGATAAATTAACATATGTAAAAGTCCTGCAATAGCCAAACCCACATCCTGAAATAAAGCAATGCTGTACTATTGCTCTGTAATCTTCTGCATTTTAAATAATGACAGAACAGTAAAAGAACAGTCAGATATAAATTTCAGGAGAAAATCCTGCCTCTAAATGTTCTATTTTAAGCATCTATCTTTTAAAGAGGAAAATTTTCAGATTAAAATGCATCCTTCTACTATACCAAATTAGCAACTCTGACCATTTTGACATTGCTTTATAATTGTTCTTACATTTAAGAGCATCTTTCACTGTAGGCATGTAATGAATATTGCAGTAATCTACCTGGTCTACCTGCTCACTTTTGTCAAATTACAGTAAAATGACAACCAACTGCCAAATGAATACAAAGTGATTCCTTTTGTCACATTAAGTTCTGAAGTTCCATGAATGGCCTGAGGATGGGAAAGGGTTGTTTTTACTCTTGTGGCTGGGTTTTGTTTGTTTATTTATTTATTTGTATATACACACCTGCATATGTGCTGTAATGTCAGGATTTTTCTAGAGTTGGAAGTATACTTACTGTAATAATAATTTATCATGCCAGATGATGCACCTAAGTTTCTTCTTGCGTATCTCAGATTATCAACACATACTGGATGTGTTAACTGTATCAAGTAGTAACGATGTCAAATCCCTAATTTCAGCTACAGAAAGAAGAGGGCAGGAGTAAAAGGGTACTAATGAACTGACAAAGGAACTATACCAACAAATGGGCCTTGGGTAAACAAAACTAAGTTACTTCTCCCTATTTTAGATTTCCTATATAAAAAGTTGTGAAACAGCCTAGCCTAGAAATAGGTTATAATTTAAGATTACTTGAACAATTCAATTTGGACAATGTACTCTATAGAAATAACTGTGTTGAAATTCGAATTTCCTTCTTTTCTCCATTTTTTGTGACTGTTGTCTAAACGAATGTATAGCATTAAAAAAGTACCTGATAATCTAAAGCATGTTTTCCTTAGAATTGGTAATTTAGGTTCAAAATAGTAAATGAGACTAAATATACAACATATCTATTTATATTTATATTTACATATTTATATTTATATACTTATATCTGAGATAATTTATCAGGTATGAATTATGTTCATTTTCTCATACTTTATTTTAAACATGTATGTGTTTTAAACTGTGTGAAGACCATATTTTGAATTGACTTAGCAGTGTTTCTCAAGTAAGCTGACCTATAAATTATTGTTCAGATATTTTAATTTATTATAAGTCCTCTTTTTGAAGCCACTCAATAATTGTAAAGCACAACAGACCTTGGTGTATAAACTACATTCAGTAAGCTTTCTAACAGCAGACCTAATAAGTATGATATAATATATATGTTAATATTTGACCTGAATGAGAAAAATACAGTATAGAAATGAAAACAAAAATGCCAAAGTTAAATTTCAAAAATGAGTAACTATTTTCTCATGTATATGTCTGAACATCTAAAACCTTATTTCTTTTGTTATGAAAATGTTAAATGCGGGACACCTTGAGTTCATTGAGAAATCAGCCATTCTTCCTTTCTCCAAACAAAGTATAGCTGTATTCCTGTTTTACACTGTATAATGTGAAGTGTGCTGTAGATACTTCATAGTTGTTAAGGTTTCTGTAGTTCACTCTATGGCATCCCAAATGTCAAGCAAAGACTCTGGTATCTCAATCCTTTGCTTCCCTTAGCCCATCTGGAATGCCACATGTAGAAGTTGTATCTAAGCTCCAGAAAAACTTTTTTTTAGTGAACCAGTGAGTTTACTAGAGTTCATTTACAGGAGTGTGAGTTTTTCTTTATTTCTTTCTTTTTTTTTTTTTTTTACTTTTTTCCCCTGAAGCCTAGGTGATTCAAAGTCACAGTACCAAACACCCATGAAGCCTGGATGATGATGCAGGAGAGTCAGATCTCTGAAGCACACCCATGTAGTCTAGATGATGATGCTGGAAAGCCAGATCCCTGAAGCTACTTCCATGACTTACAGGCAGCTGAGCATGTTTAATAATCTCTTCTCCCGCACAGTCATTACCATTTATATAACCTTAGGGCAGCGTCTTGTGACTTTTATAAGTTTTAGGAGCTTCCTGAGACTTTAAGATGTTTTAATTTTTTGAGTCTCAACAGAATGTATCAATTTGAAAGAAATCTACACAACAATACAACTGACTGGTCAGTCTTTACCACACTGACCACACTGCATTCTGATTGCTTGGCTCCTTGGCTATCTTCTTCTACTGGTTCAAGTGTCTAGGAGTAGAATCTTATTTACCTCTAAATCTTCATTGCCTATCAGTGTTGTGCCACCAAGAGGAACTCAAACAACATATGCGATGAAAGCATTGAACATGGCTATCTCTTCTAACCCATTTCTTCTCACACCAGGCAGATCTGTGACCAACACTTGTAACATTTATGGTTGGATACAATGTCTAGATTATTAGTCAGTTGATTTTATCTGTAATAATTTAATTTTATTAAATTATATATATATTAATATACATTAATATATATAATATATTAACATATATATATATATATATATATATATATATATATATATATATACACATCCCCACCTTAGAGATAATAGTGCCTGGGACAGGATAGATTTTGAGGTGAAGTCAAGGCATACTTGAAATAAACTTGTGGGATCCAAGGACAAAGAAGACTGGCTACTTTACCATGATAGGTCTTCTAGCAGGAGGCAAGATCAATAGTGCAGCGATCATAGATGCTCAGTAGGGAATACCATCTGGAGATGCAGGGAGTCCCAGGAACTAGGTATGCCTTGAGGCAACAGATAACTTCTAGATATAAACAAGGGGTCCAGAAAGTAGGATAAGGTATGGCAGCACATCTGAGCTTATTGACTGAAGACTGATCAGTTGGAATCAATATCAATCTTATTTATTTATTATTTTATTATTTTGTTATATTTTTATTCTTTATGTTTTATTTCTTTCTTTTTTATTGAGATATTTTCTTTATTTACATGTCATAAGATATCTCCTTTCCCAGTTTCCCCTCTGAAAAAAAGAAAAAACAACATAAAATAAAAAGAAGAAAAAGAAAAAAGAAACAAAAATGAAAGAAAAACAAAAAACCTGTTCCTTCCCCCCTCCCCCTGCTCACAAACCTATCCTCTCCCACTTCCTGGCCCTGGTATTCCCCTACACTGGGGCATAGAACCTTCACAGGGCCAAGGGCCTCTCCTCCCATTGATGACCAACTTGGCCATCCTCAGCTACATATGCAGCTGGAGCCACGAGTCCCACCATGTGTACTCTTTGGTTGGTGGTTTAGTCCCTAAGAGCTCTGAGGGTACTAGTTAGTTCATATTGTTGTTTGTCCTAAGGGGCTGCAAACCCTTTAGCTCCTTGGGTCCTTTCTCTAGCTCCTTCAATGGGGACCCTGTATTCAGTCCAGTGGATGGCTGTGAGCTTCTACTTCTGAATTAGTCAGGTACTGTCACAACCTCTCAGGAGACAGCTATATCAGGCTTCTGTCAGCCAGCACTTGCTGGCATCCACAATAGTGTTTGGGTTTGATGATTGAATATGGGAAGGATTCCCAGAAGAAGGAGTCTATGGATTGTCCTTCCTTTAGTTTCTGCTCCATAGTTTCCCTCTGGAACTACTTCCATGGGTAAAATTGTTTGTCCTTTTAAGAAGGCACAAAGTATACACACTTTGGTCTTCCTTCTTCTTGAGTTTCTTGTGGTTTGTGGATTGTAGTTTGTACATTCTGATCTTCTGTACTAATATCTACTTATCAGAGAGTGCATACTATGTGTGTTCTTTTATGACTGAGTTACCTCACTCAGGATGATATTCTCCAGATGCATCCATTTCCCTAAGAATTTCATAAATTAATCATTTTATTTGCTGAGTAGTACTCCATTGTATAAATCTACGACATTTTCTGTATCCATTCTTCTGTTGAGGGACATCTGTGCTGTTTCCAGTTTCTGGCTATTATAAATAAGGCTGCTATGAACATAATGGAGCATGTATCCTTATTACATGCTGGAGAATCTTCTGAGTATGTGCCCAGGAGTGGTATAGCTGGGTCCTCCAGTAGAACTATGTCCAATTTCTGGGGGAACCAGCAAACTGATTTCCAGAGTGGTTGTACCAGCTTGCAGTCCCACCAGCAATGAAGAAGTGTTCCTCTTTCTCCACAACCTCTCCAGCATCTACTATCACATGAGTTTTTTATCCTAGCCATTCTGACTGGTGTGAGGTGGAATCTCAGGGTTGTTTTGATTTGCATTTCCCTGATGACTAACAATGTTGAATATTTCTTTAGGCACTTCTCAGCCATTCAGTATTCCTCAGTTGAGAATGCTTTGTTTAGCTCTGTACCCCATTTTTAATATACTTATTTGGCTCTCTGGAGTCTAACTTCCTGAGTTCGTTGTATATATTGGATATTAGCCCTCTATCAGATATAGGATTGGTAATGATCTTTTCCCAATTTGTTGATTGCCGTTTTGTCCTATTGACAGTATCTTTTGCCTTACAGAAGCTTTGTAATTTTATGAGGTCCCATTTGTCAATTCTTGATCTCAGAGCATAAGCCCTGTGCTCATGTGCTCAAAGCTCTTCCCCACTTTCTTTTCTATTAGTTTCAGTGTATATGGTTTTATGTGGAGGTCCTTGATTCATTTGGACTTGAGCTTTGTGCAAGGAGATAAGAATGGATCGATTTGCATTCTTCTAAATGCCAACTGCCAGTTGAGCTAACACTATTTGCTGAATATGTTGTCTTTTTCCCACTGGATGGTTTTAGTTCCTTTGTCAAAGATCAAGTGACCATAGGTGTGTGGGTTCATTTCTGGGTCTTCAATTCTATTCCATTCTCCCTGACTGTCACTGTACCAATACCATGCAGTTTTTATCACAATTGCTCTGTAGTATAGCTTAAGGACAGGGATGGTGATTCCACTAGAAGTTCTTTTATTGTTGACAATAGTTTTTGCTATCCTGGAATTTTGTTATTCCAGATGAATTTGCAAATTGCTCTTCCTAAGTCTGAAGAATTGAGGTGGAGTTTTGATGGGGATTGCACTGAATCTGTACATTGCTTTTGGCAAATGGCCATTTTTACTATATTGATCCTGCCAATCCATGAGCATGGGAGATTTTCCATCTTCTGAGATCTTCAATTTCCTTCTTCAGAGACTTGAAGTTCTTGTCAAACAGATTTTTTACTAGCTTAGTTAGAGTCACACCAAGGTATTTTATGTTATTTTTGACTATTGTAAAGGGTGTTGTTTCCATACTTTCTTTCTCAGCCTGTTTATCCTTTGTGTAGAAGAAGGCTACTGATTTGTTTGTGTTAATTTTATATCCAACTACTTTGCTGAAGTTGTTTATCAGGTTTAGGAGGAACTTTTGGGGTCACTTAAGTATAGTATCATATCATCAACAAATAATGTAAATTTGACTTCTTTCTTTCCAATTCATATCCCTTTGATCTCCTTTTGTTGTCTAATTGCTCTGACTAGGAATTCAAGTACAATATTGAATAGGTAGGGAGAGAGTGGGTGTCGGGCAGTGGGCAGTTCTGACAGCCAAGTCCTGTAGAGCAGCCACCCAGGAGACCCACTGAGCAAAGTAAATATGTTCACAAGTGATGGTAGGATTTAGTGATAGCTCCTGAGACCAATGGCTCAGGACCCCTCACAACTGTCCCTGCAGAAGATGTGTGTTCTATCAGGCAGACAATGCCTCAAGCTTCCAGCATTCTAGCTGGACCCCACACACAGTCATCTGACCACAAGCCAGGCTTGCAACACCCCATACAATAAAAGGGATGGTTTGTCCCCTCCTCACTCTCTTGTTCTCTTGCTTCCTCCTCAATCTCTTCCTCTTCCTCTTTCTCTTCCTCTTCTCCTCTTCCTCTTCCTCTTCCTCTCTTGCTCTCTCTCTCTCCTTTCTGCTCTTTGTTCTCTTCTCTGGATTTCTCCTTCTCCTTTCTCTCTTTCTCCTTCCTCTCCTTTCTTACTCTCTACTTAACTAGCATATTTCTCCTTCCTACAATAAAATAACTCATTTATACATTGCCTCCTTTTAACTAACACACAGTGCAGCAAACATGTCAGCACCAGGGGAGATAGAGACCTGGGAATCAGCAGCAGGCCCCCTGCCACCAGGGAGAGAGAGGGAGCCTCAGGCAGGCTTCAACACAGTCCCCCACCCCACTGCCTTTGGAACCACAAGTGGGTGGCCTTGTCTAGTCCCTGATTTTAGTGGGATTGCTTCAAGATTCTCTCCATTTAGTGTGATGTTGACTACTGGTTTGTTGTATATTGCTTTTACTATGTTTAAGTATGGGCCTTGAATTCCTGATCTTTCCAAGACTTATATCATGAAGGGATTTTGAATGTTTTCAAATGCTTTCTCAGCATCTAATGAGATGACCATATGGTTTTTTTATTTGAGTTTGTTTATATAGTGAATTACATTGATGGATTTCCATATATTGAACCATCCCTGCATCCTGGGATGAAGCTTACTTGATCATGATGGATGATCATTTTGATGTGTTCTTGGATTCAATTTGCAAGAAATTTATTGAGAATTTTTGCATTGATATTCATAAGGGAAAGTAGTCTGGAGTTTTCTTTCCTTTTTAGGTCTTTCTGTGGTTTAGATATAAGAGTAATTGTGTTCATAGAACAAATTGGGTAGAATACCTTCTGTTTCTATTTTTGTGGAATAGTTTGAGGAGTATTGGTATTAGGAGTATTGGTTCTTGCTGTCTCTGGCTGGAGCTTGTTTCTTCTGTGGGTCTGTAAGCCTGTGTCAGCACTTCTGGGAGATCAGCTCTCCTCTGGTAAAACCTATGGGCAGAGGTCTACGGATCAGTAGTCCCACCTGAGCCCTGGGGTCAGAGCCCGCCCTGTAGACAGGCTCTTGACTTGAGAGGATGGTGCAGAGAGGGCTGTGGATCAGCTCTATGTATAGAAGTAGGTAGAAAGGATCCTGTCCCTTCTTTGAAGGTCTGATAGAACTCTGCACTAAACCAATCTGGACCTGGACTTTTTTTGGTTGGGAGACTGTTAATGACTATTTCTATTTCATTAGCAGATATGGGACTGTTTAGATCATTGATCTGATCTTGATTTAATATTGGTACCTGGTATCTGCCTAGAAAATTGTCCATTTCATCCAGGTTTTCCAGTTTTGTTGATTATAGGTTTTTGTAGTAGGATCTCATGATTTTTTTGGATTTCCTCAGTGTTATGTCTCTCTTTTCATTTTTGATCTTGTTAATTAGGATACTGTCTCTGTGTCTTCTAGTTAGTCTGCTTAAGGGTTTATCTATTTTGTTGATTTTCTCAAAAACCCAGCTCCTGGTTTGGTTAATTCTTTGTATCGTTCTTTTTGTTTCTATTTGGTTGATTTCAGCCCTGAGTTTGATTATTTCTTGCCTTTGACTCCTCTTGGGTGAATTTGTTTCTTTGTGTTCTAGAGCTTTCGGGTGTGCTGTCAAATTGCTGGTGTATGCTCTCTCCACTTTCTTTTTGGAGGCACCTAAAGCTATTGGTCTTCCTCTTTGGACTGCTTTCATCATGTCATATAATTTTGGGCATGTTGTGGCTTCATTTTCATTAAACCTAGAAAGTCTTTAATTTCTTTATTTATTTCTTCCTTGACCAAGCTATCACTGAGTAGAGTGTTGTTAAGTTTCCACGTGTATTTGGGCATTCTATTGTTTATGTTGTTATTGAGGAGCAGCCTTAGTCCATGGTGATGTGATAGGATGCAAGGAATTATTTCAATCTTCTTGTATCTGTTGAGGCCTGATCTGTGACCAATTATATGGTCAGTTTTGGAGAAGGTACCATGAGGTGCTGAGAAGAAGGTATATCCTTTTGTTTTAGGATAAAAAGTTCTATAGATATCTGTTAAATCTATCAGTTTCATAACTTCTGTTAGTCTCACTGTGTCTTTATTTAGTTTCTGTTTCCATGATCTGTTTCCTCTTTAAGGGCTTGAAACTGTTTACCTGTGTTCTCCTGTATTTCTTCAAGGGAGTTATTCATGTCCTTCTTAAATTCCTCTGTCACCATTGTGAAATAGGATTTTAGATCCAATTCTTGCTTTTCTGGTGTTTTGAGAAATCTAGGACTTACTGTGGAGGGAGTACTAGGTTCTAATGAAGCCACGTAGTCTTGGTTTCTGTTGGTAAGATTCTTGCACTTGTCTTTCGCCATCTTTTGATCTCTGATGTTAGATGTTCTTGCTGTCTCTGGCTGGAGCTTGTTTCTCTTGTGGGTCTGTAAGCCTGTGTCAGCACTTCTGGGAGATCAGCTCTCCTCTGGTAAAACCTATGGGCAGAGGTCTATGGATCAGTAGTCCCACCTGAGCCCTGGGGTCAGAGCCCACCCTGTAGACAGGCTCTTGACTTGAGAGGATGGTGCAGAGAGGGCTGTGGATCAGTTCTATGTATAGAAGTAGGTAGAAAGGATTCTGTCCCAGCTTCCCTGCCACTTCTGAGGCCTGTGCCTCCCAGCTGGTCCTGCCTTTGAGTTTTATTTATTTCTTATGTATGTATCAGAGAAACTATTGATTAGTTTCTTCATAATGCTTTGCTTCAATTACCTCAACTGTTTGGCTTCACTACTTCAAGCTTTTCAATATAAAACAAACAAATAAACAAACAAAATGCCACATGAGCATATACATATCCTTTTCAGAAATTCAGTGCTAGGCAAAACAACATCTCTGGATGTTAGCACAGAGAGGAGACAAATCATTTCACTCTACTCAACAATCAAGGGAAATTCAATAAGATAACATCAATTACTTTAAATACACTATTACTAACACTGACATTCTTAACTAATACTATAAAGATGTCAATGAAAATCAATGAGTTAATGTTTCAGAAGCATACATATCAACACAAAACAGAGGGAAAAAAGATACACTAAAACATTTAGGCATGGGTCTTTGGGTGACAGCTGAAGATGCTAGAAGACCTGAGTTTGAGTATCCAGAACCCATCTATGGTTCTATGAAATGTTCATGTATGCAGTATTCAGAGTCTGTATACCAAAGCTCTTCTTACTAGAGAGGAAGTAAACAGAAAATCATCCAGAATCTGGCATGCACAGCACTGAAAACCAAGTAACTATCTTGAACAAAGTGGATACATTGCCTTCTATCTTTATATATGTATTATGGTTCATGTATACTTGCACTTAAACAGAGAATACACACACACACACACATACATACATACACACACACATTCAGAGAGAAAGAGAGAGACACAGAAAAGAGAGAAAGAGACAGACAGAGAGAGAGAGAGAGAGAGAGAGAGAGAGAGAACTTCATGAAAAGGAGGTGCTTTGCTGCCAATTGCCTGCCGCACAGAGCTCTCCTCCCCTATGCTCCCAGTAACTCATCCATGAAGCTCACACAAAGAGGCCTGTGGGAGGGCAAGGGAAAGAAATTATGGAAAAAATAGCCATAATTGGATCTTATTAATATAGTCATTTAAATTGCTAATATGTTTCTAAGTAAGCTTATTTGTAGATGGCTCATTTTCAACTGACTGAACCTTTTCTAACTCTCCTCATAATTAGAAGACACATGAACAAGATATTATTTATTTTTCTATTATTGTTTTGACAATAGGTAAAAATGCATGAATACACTACAAATGTAATACAAGTTCATACCTACCTGGTTAAAAAGTGTGATCAACAAATGACAAATGGATAAAGTTTACTGTATCTCAATTACTTTCAAAGAAATCTCAAATATATATTATTAAAGGCAATAAAATGGGGAGAGTGTATTAAAAATGGCCTAAAGGCATGTCATATACACATATGAGGAAAAAAATTCATAGACAATCAAATTTTTTCTGGTAAAAATTTTAAAGTAACCTTTTGAGTAATTAAATAATCTATAAATTGATATCATGAAAGAATATAAAACATGCCTGCTTTCTAGGCAATGGTTATATGGGAAAATCCAGGTTACTGGAAAATATATCATAACACAATAATCTAGAAATATTAAGAGATAGAGGAAATGAGTTACACAGTTATATATGACTCTAAAAGTCATAATTATATTTGGTTTTAAGGCTATGAAAAATATATACAATCTTTCCTGTTCAGTTTTTAATATCTACCATTCCTTCTTTATGACATAGAATTGAATTTGATATATAGTAACAAATATGAAATTTTTATTGAATGAATACTGGTGCATCCCTAGTTTTGTGTGTGTGTATGTGTGTGTGTGTACATGCATGTAAATATACATGTAATGCATCTATATATAGTGTAGTGCTCTGTGAGGGCATATATGTTAGTACAAAGGACAACATCATAGTTGTCCTCCATAGTTCTTCAGCTTATTTTTGAACTAATCTCAATTTTTTAAGTTATGAATTATAAACATGCAAACAGATATTTGTTTTTATATGTGGTATAATGCTTTCCTATACTGCAAAGTTCTGTAGAATAAGAATTTGATGATACCTTAATACTCTGTATTAGGCTGGGCAGTATAAACATACAATTTTAAGCACAACATTTAAAAGGTAAAGGGAAGTGGATCTCTGAGTTGGAGGCCAACCTGTTCTACAGAATGAGTTCCAGTATAGCCAAAGCTACAATGAGAAAACCTGACCCTAAACCCCCACTGTATCCCCAAAATAGTATTCATTTAAAAAGGAACTCAGTCATAAAAGAACACACATGGTATGTACTCACCGATAAGTGGATATTAGCCATCCCATATACAGTCACCAAACCCAGACCCTATTATGGATGCCTGTAACTGCTTGCTGATGGGAGCCTGATATGGTTGTTTCCTGTGAATCTCTGTCAGAGCCTGACAAATACATAGGCGGATGCTTGCAGCCAACCATTGGACTGAAAACTGGGTCCTGGATGGGGAAGTTGGAGAAGGAACAAAGTTCAAGTCCAAGTGGATCAAAGACCTCAACATAAAACCAGATACACTGAATCTAATAGAAGAGAAAGTGGAAAGAGCCTTGACCTCATTGGCACAGGGGAAAATCTCCTAAACAGAACTCCAATGGCTCATGCTCTAAGATCAAGAATTGATAAATAGAACCTCATGAGACTGGAAAGCTTCTGTAAAGCAAAAGACATAGCCATTAAGACAAATTGGCAACATACAGATTGGGAAAAAAATCTTCACTAACTCTACATCTGATGGTGGCTAATATCAAAAATACATAAAGAACTCAAGAAGCTAACCACCAAAGAACTGAACAACCCAATCAAAAATGGGGTATAGAACTAAACCAAGAATTCACAACAGAGGAATCTTGAATGGCTGAGAAATACCTAAAGAAATGTCCAAACTCCTTAGTGATCAGAGAAATGCAAATCAAAACAACCCTGAGATTCCACCTCACACCAATCAGAATGGCTAAGATCAAAACCTCAGGAGACAGAACATGTTGGTGAGGATGTGGAGAAAGAGGAACACTCCTCCATTGCTGGTAGGATTTCAAACTGGTACAACCACTCTGGAAATCAATCTGGAAGTTCCTCAGAAAATTAGATTGTGATGTTTTTTAAGTGTCTGTCTTGGTTTCAATGAACCTTACTTTGGAACTGAAGGAGAAAAACATTGAGGAGGCTGGAGCCCCAGTGTGGATGGAAGGATGGCAAGATTTTTCTGAGGAGACTTCTGCATAATCACACAGAGGCACCAATGTGACTTTTGATGGTCACCTGATTCTTCTACATCGTGTGAAATCATGATATTACTTGTGATCATGTGACCCTCTTGTTGATATGTCATAATCCTAAATGATATTAGCATCTTTAGAGTGATTTAGGTATGCGAACAACTTAGAACTTGAAAGACTGAGAAGGCTCTTATATAAATTCTATGCTATCTTATATAAAAACCTCTATAGTTTGGTACACAGGAACTAATTCCATGGTCTTATGAAAAAGTGGTTGCATATGCAGAAAATCAAGATTTTAGAGTTATACATTTGGAAAAGTGGAGTATTTAGTAGACTTATTTTACCACAATACTAAACCAAGTTTGAAAATAGTATTTATTATTATTATTATGATGATGATGATGATGATGATGATTATTATTATTATTATTATTATTATTATTATTATTTTAAGTTGTAATAAATAACTGAGACTATTATTTAAGGGTTTTTTTGTTTGTTTGTTTGTTTACTATTTATACCAAGTAGTGTTGTGAATGGGTATTTTATATTTGAATAACTTTTGCAATACCTACTCTGGTGATTAATAAATTAACAGTTTGATAACTAATAAAGCTACTCTAAATACTGAAACATTAATTGTTTCAGACAAAACTAAAAAGTTGCATTCATTAGCACTAATGTTTGATTTATCAGAACCTGTCTTCAAATCCTTGGAAGCTGTAAGACTCCATGGCAAATGTGGGATTTTTCAGAACACAAAAATTAAAAGTTAGCTTTCATTATGACAAAGATATATTAGCCATCTTCTGTACAGTGATAAACTCACTACTTACTTTCAAAAACTCTATTACCTATAAGCACCTGAATCTATGTTTAGTGTTGTAAATAGTCTTTTTCAAATAAAAGAATTTCACTACATGGAGAAATTGTATAGTTCAATTTAATTCCCCAATGCTTTTGCAAGCCAACCTATAGAAAACAGTGGGAATACTCTAGGATTGTTTCCTCTTCTGTCTCAAAGAACAGAAAGAGACACTGACATATAAACTAGGACTCAAAAAACTTGGACTTCATTAATACATTTTGGGTGCTGGTTTTTGGCAGTGCTTGCAGTAACAATTTCAAGGCATTATAAATGCTAGCCAGCATTAGACTTTTACATGAAATTTGTTTTAATTTGTTTTTCTTTCTTTTCTTTTTCCACTAAGTCTAGGTTGGTGAAGATCAATATGTCTCAATCTGTGTGTGCCCACTGATTAACTTCATGTAAATGATGATGATATCATCACTAAGTTCTCTTGTACCCTCAGTGTAAATGTCAACAAGGTAGAAATAAAGTATGTAATTAATCAGGATTACTAGGAACAGATATGACCTTCCAGTCTCTGTAAAGGCTAAAAATAGCACTTTGTAAAAGGTTATATGAGACGGTGAACTCAAGTGTGTGGGTTGTGTGTCAATATGACTCTCATAAGCTATAATGTTGAGACCATACATAGCTCACAGATTATCACCTTAATTCTTCATAACAAAGAAAAAAGATAAGGATTATGGATGAAAACTCTACTGGGTTTTCTCTGTGTATATATGTATTTGTGTGTGTGTGTGTTTCTGTATTTGTTTGTCTCTCTGTGTCTCTATCGGTTTCTATTTCTCTGTCTCTGTCTCAGTGTCTCTCTGTCTCTCTCTCTGTGTATGTGTGTGTGAATTTCAAATTTTAAAAACCATTACAGACATTTCTAAAGACTGCTCAGCACTGTGCTTTGCACAGATTGACTTGCATGTCCTCATTCATTGTTTTATAAAGAACAACAAGATAATCAACTTTAGAATTATAAAATGTTTCACATGAGGTGACTCAAAGTAATAAGAAGGTAGTGTATGACTTTAGACTGGGAAGCCAAGTGGGTAAGCATACATACTAAGAGCTAGAAGTATCCACTGCCTGCGCAGGAACAATCTGTAGGTCCTGAGGTTGAGCAGGAAGGATGGGGCATTTGAGGGTGTGTAGCAGTAGGAGCAGCATCCCACCTAAAGTGCCACTCAGCATTATTTCCCTTCATTTGCAAGATGGATCCCAAATACTAGCAGGATGTGCTGTGCAGCAGACAACTCTAGAAAGCATCTTCTTTACAAGTCCATAGTCTGCTCTGATGAGAGCTTACCCTTCACATCTACAAAAGGGCTTCAACAATCAGGTGGAAAGTCTAGACGTCAGGTAAACAACTATAGTGGAAGAATTGCTCTCACAAGTAAAGGGAAAGACTGAACACACCTACTCACCACAAACACACAGGGACGAGACAGAGAGAGAGAGAGAGAGAGAGAGA
>NW_022196902.1:25388171-25393434 GCF_008632895.1 Mastomys coucha
GAGAGAGAGAGAGAGAGAGAGAGAGAGAGAGAGAGAGAGAGAGAACACAAAGTGGGAAAAGACACATGCTAAAGAAGGATCAGAAACCAGAGGGACACACACACACAGAGGTAATGACACAGAGAGAAGTCTTAACAAAAGTCTCAGATTGAGGAGAAATAAGAAAGAGAAAAGCGTTGTATTATAAAGTTGAGGTTAACTAAACTTATGAAAACCTATTTTAATGTTTATTTTGGGTAGAATTCTTTCTTGGATTTCATTTTTAATTGTAACATAAAATCTGTTATCATTTATAAAAGTACTAAAAATTACTAAGCAAATCTAATGTTAGATCTGTTGTCTGTTTTTACATTACCTGTGAATGGATCTGTGCCTACATACATACAAGGCAAGTACTTTACATGGCTCTTATTCCACCTCCAATGACGTCTTTACTGGTTAGTTAGAGACACATTTTCACTTAGTTTCTAAGACTGATCTTGATCTTACTCTGTAGCCTACACTGGCCCTAACCTCACAGTCCTCCTGTCTCAGCTTCTGCAGTATTCATGAGATGTACATCATGTTCTCCTGAGACTGCTAGAGCTATAGATAACATACAGTCATACCCATTTATCAGCTATTACATAAACCAGCTTTCACCCTCACAGTACTCATCTGAGGGTCAAGTATGCAACTGTCCACTTGGGCAGCATTAAGTTTACTTTATATGACTGGTCAACTGTCAGTTTACTGTACTGTCTGTTGCCAAGACAACAATTTATCATGGTAACTTCCCAGGATGACAAACATGACCCACTTTCTGGTTATTAAATGTCTCCTTTAGCAGCAAAGGTAATCAGCATGAGTTTCTATAAACAGGCAGGCAAGCAGGCACATTGTCACAGCCCTGGCTAGTTCTAAATTACCAACTTATGGTTGAGCTTGAAGCCCTCATAATGGGATTTGTTCTGATACTCTGAAACTGCTGCACACACCATTTTCTCTCCTGCCCAGGGCCCCTGGGTGGCACTGAGATCTTTGGAAAATAAGAGATGCTTTTCAATTTTAACATTTACCAAACCAATGGACTC
The DNA here is from genome assembly GCF_008632895.1 of Mastomys coucha. NCBI lineage: Eukaryota > Metazoa > Chordata > Mammalia > Rodentia > Muridae > Mastomys > Mastomys coucha. Next base: position 25,389,245 of record NW_022196902.1, read on the forward strand.
AAGGATTCTGCACAGACCTAGATAAAATATAGAGCTCTGTGCTTAGAATGGGAAGACCTAGAATTATTTGTCTCTCTTTGAGCATAAATAGTTATATTTTATTTAGTTTCAAAGACAGTTCTAGTTGTTAGGGGCAAAGGGATTGGATGTAACTGGTAAACATACTCTATCAGGCAGGCTCAGAGTTTGTGGAGTGACTGAAAGACAAGAACACAAGAGATGAAAGACCACATTTCATCATTGATGCCTGTGAAAGCTGATCACCAAAGCCAAGCTATTGAAGAATCCAGGCTTGAACAAAGAAGAGGACCCAGTGTTCTTCATTCTCCCTTTTATGCTGCCCTGGACTGCCCTATAGGTTAGCACTTGGTCAGTCTGTCCAATAAGTAATGGTGGATAGATGCTGTAAACAGACATGGATTTGCCAGGGCATGCCTATTCTCTGCAGAATAATCAGCTATGCAATTTAGTTTTGATTCTTTATTATCCTATTTGTTTCTTTTACTTGCAGTCCCGAACTTAAAGCCCCAGAAATCTAGGAAGCATCATGAAGGCAGGACAGACTCAGTGTGGGGAGGTGGAGCATGGGGCAGGATCTTATTCCTGAACATCAATTAACCCTGATGGAGCAAACTTAACATTATATTGTCCAAGTAAGAGCTAATATTTCATTAGTCAAAATATTCTGTTCTACTTATTGGCTGGGATGGTATGGAACTTTCCTACATAACAGAACTATCTCAGCATTGAGGTTAAAAAAAAATCCCATTGTTTCTATCCTCCTGTATTTCTGGAGTAGCTTGGGAAACTGTTGATGCATGACAGCAGCTTGTAGTCAGAGTATAACTGTCCCTGACCAATAAGTAAAGCCTATATAGGAGTGAAGTTCTGAACTAACAAGAAACCAGTGCCATTTAGTAAAATTTAATGTGGGGGTTGGTGCTCATGGAACAGTCTCAAGCTTATGAGATGGCAAACTGTGTATGCATAAAGAGTACACAACTTCATCACAAAAATATGTAGCTAAGGGTGTACATTGGCTAAAGTCAGTTAACAGCATCTGTTCACCAATAGCATTTAGCCAAGAAACTTAAATGTTTCGTGTTTGGTCCAACAGCTTACATGACCTTTTATTGCAGAGATTTTTGCATTTGGATGGCCATAGAGGCCAAGGCATGAAAGAAAAGGGGAGCACTTGTACTGCTTTGACTGAGTACAAGGCAGTTAGTTCTTGTGCCTTGTACATGTTAATCTCATGAGCCAGGTAGATGTGCATTTCCATCAGCAGTAACTGACACCATTAACTAACGCATTCTTCGTTCATCCTGCCTACTAATGTTTACAGAACAAAATTCCAATTTAGCAACACAGCTTTTTCCCTGGAGAGTATCAACTGGACTCTTTCAACAACTTTATCTCAGTTTGCAAAAGCCATGGGTGTTGAACATTTGCTCATCACATTGTGTTTCCATGGAACTCTAGAACCTGATCCCCTGTAAACTTTACTGGTCCTAAAGAAACACAATCTGTTAGTACAAACACACCTTCCAAAGAATCATTGCATAACAGTTTCATTTTCCTACAGATCCCCAAAGCTATTGAAGTACACACAAAGAAACACCAGTTAGAGTACATTTTAAGCAAAAAATTCAACAACAGCATCTTGTAGGGTTTGGTCTTGTTGTGTAGGACAGATGTGAAGATGATGCAAATTGAGGTACAGAGATGTGTCATGATAAATAAGAGTCGGAATGAAAAGGAATTACAGATATCAAAGGCAAGAGAGACTAGTGTTGTCTATGATCTGTCTTTGAATTCTGACATTGAGGGTCAGCCTCCTTGCTGCTATCTGCGCATCTTGCCTGTGCTCCCCAAGGTTCCACCTTATTTGGCTGCCCACTGCCCTCCCTAGTCACAGATTGTAGCTGCTTGTTATTTACTGTCTCAGTCTCCACACTCAGCTGTGATGTGAACAGTCTCTCAGCCATCATGTTCCTGAAGCACTAATCAGCTTGGTCCTGCAAAGGGAATTTTGAAACATCCCCAATCTGTCATTATACTTGCCATATATTTATGTGAATAACAAACATTCTGTTTCATTAATACTAAGAATAATATGACCAGGTATTGAGTAGTACCATTAAGACATTTTAAAAACACAAGTTTGGTACAATTGACTTCAATCATAAAGTTTTAAGCAAGCCAGAGGTTATGAAAAGATGAGGGAATCAAGAAGGCAGGCATAATAGTACTACATAAAAGTGAAACTTGGGTTCTGTTATGTAAACAATATAGTAATACGATCTATATGCACATATACTGTAGTAAGAATAAGATATTTGATTCCTATATTACTGAATAGGCTTTTTAGAAATTCACTATACAGATCAATTGTCCAAACTTATGAGGGCAATTTCAAAGCTGTGAAAATCTGATTCAATATTTTACCTACATCATGCTGTTATCACTTTCTGACAGATTAGTAACATATAAATGAATTCTTGTTGCTTCACTTGAGGCTTTAAAATAATAAAATATAATTTCCCTAGGAAAGAATAGCTGTATTTGTCTGTTTTGAGACTATCCAACTGTCCTCTCCATGACTGAAAGGGATAGGGGTGTGTTTGACAATGAATTCATTTTACCTGCTTGACAAACAAAGCTGCAAATAGAGGCTTTCAACCTTGTGTTTTTATGACTGACATTGGAGCTTATGTTGGATCATTAAGCCAGCAGAATTTGCTCAAAGCTCAGAACAGTGTAGATAGTTCAAAGCCTAGCATGGTATATTTATAAAGCACACAAAGCATGTAAGGGCAAATCCAAGTGCGGTACAATACTGTAGAGGTTGTCAACTATTTCTCATTGAACTATTTTCTTACAAGACTACTCTATTTTGCAATAATCTGAAAAGAGGCTTAATACTTCTTTCTGGAAGAAACAATGGTAAATGAAAGCAAAGACCTAGACACATGATGTCTGGATCTCTAAAAAAATCCCAAAGGGAAGCAGGCACAGCTTCATACTGTACAATCAATGCAGTGTCTGAATAGTTTATTTTGTAATGTGCATGGTCAATTATTGATTGAAATGATGTTCAAGGATATTTGAAAAAACTAATTCAGAAAGAAATAAAATTGTATATAATTAATTCAGAAAGAAAATTTGAATTAACAAATTGATAAGCTGAAAGAAAAAGATGGGACTAATATATGGATAAATTAAAAACAAAAAGAAATAATAGTAGACCTAGCTTTCTGAGACTTGATTAGTGGTCCAGAGGACAGATAGCATTCCTTCTCCATTCGGTAGATATTCTTTTGACACTTGTGATGCTCCCTCACTGTCACCATTGCTTTCTGGTGCTGCACCTCTAACATAAACCATGCACATCAGTCTTAGATTTTTAGTGTATATAAGCATTAGGAATTATACCTTCAGTAAACAACTCACTTGGATACTGTTCAAAATATGTTTTGTTTTGTTTTTAAAAATCATTGGAGATGTCACATAGGAAAGCTAACATTGGAAGTTGTTCTTTTGCTGGAGAGTGATGATGCAGGCCTTTAATCCTATCACTCAGGAGGCAAATGCAGGTAGATGTCCAAGTCTGAGGCCAGCCTTGTCTATACATTGAGTTGCAATCATGGTTACACAAAGATACTCTGTATCTAACCACTTCTGCCTCCTTCCCACCCCAAAAATATAGTAAGTTGCTCTTATAATACAATAGTGTTTTATTGAAGGTAAATGTGAAAATAAAAATTCTGCTTTATTCAGAATCTCTCCCAGAATATAATTTGTCTCTGGTTTTATATAACATGTTAATATATTTCTGAAACTCCATAAATATTTGGCCTATGTATACTTGCACTGAAACTAATAATGGTTATGACTTGATAAAGAAGCCAACATGACAAGGCCATGGATGCTTACACATGGAGCCCAAGGACATTAGAATCTACAGCAAAGAAATACTGAGTGTTCAAGGCCTGCCTGGGCAACAGAATAATACCTTGCCTCCAAATAAATACACAGTAGCAAAAGGACATAAGGAAAACCTCATATTTACACATGTTTCTAATGGATAATGTTCTTTGTTTCTCACCCTATTTTGTTTTTTTGGTTTTTTTTTCTTTTAGATATTTTCTTTATTTACATGTAAATTTCTCCATTCCCAGTTTCCCCTC
>NW_022196902.1:25394224-25394472 GCF_008632895.1 Mastomys coucha
TCCAGATCCATCCATTTCCCTAAGAATTTCATAAATTTATTGTTTTTAATAGGTGAGTAGTACTCCATGTGTAGATGTACCACAATTTCTGTATCCACTCCTCTGTTGAGGGACATCTGTGTTGTATCCAGGTTCTGGCTATTATAAATAAGGCTGCTATGAACATGATGGAGAATGTGCCCTTCTTACATATTGCAGTATCTTTTGGGTATATGCCCAGGAGTGGTATAGCTGGGTCCTCCGGTAGA